>NW_018364560.1:34552-38737 GCF_002078875.1 Numida meleagris | reverse complement strand
GCCCCAGGTCACTGTGGCCAGAAGAGACTCCGGGAGTGGCAGCATGGGCAGTTCCCATGGAGGGGGAAGCAGGGGCAGCTGGGCCAGCTGGGCAGATATACAGATATTCAGACAGGGACTCGGCCAAGCCTGTACATCCAGTGCAGGATTTTCCTATCCATGCCACCTTGATCCCAGCATGTGCTCCATCCATCACGTACTTCTAGGAAACGCATGTCTGGTGCTGCACAGAGGCCCCTGAAAATAAAGGCAGCCTGGCAGGCTTGGACTGCTCCCACGCTCCCCAGCACTGACTCTAAAATCTCACGGAACACAGACTCTCTCAGACTCCGCCTGCAGCCCAACAGCACAGACTGCGGCCCCTGCCTCGCTTTATGCTGCCCTGTCAGAGGACAAAGTGCTGAGGGCACAGGCAGTGACAGGAGACACACAGAGCCTTCACACCATGGCGCGCTGCCTGCCTTTCATCAGCCACTCCCAGACCTTGCAGGAAGACATCCCCTCGCCTGGACACAGGCCAGCCCAAATTAAACTCTTTCTCCTAATGTTTCTCCTAAGAGCCTAACTACATTAAAGATACCTTATCGAGACTAACTGATACAAGCTAAGCTCCAGGCCTTAAGCCTTTTGCCAGCCCCAGAAGGACACATTCCATAGGGAAACTAAGTACGCCAGTGTGGAAGCTGTGTATTATCTGTGGGACGACCTAGAGCCTCCTTCCCCAGAGCTGCAGCCTAGAAATGGCTCACATGCTTGCAGAGCTGCAGCACTTGCTCCCACGCTGACTGATGACATGACCGACCACTCTGCAGCCTCACTGCCAGGAACAGAACTGCTCGGCTCTTGTCAGCACTCCTGAAAAAAAAAAAAAAAAGAAATGTAAGAAAAAAAAAGTGCTTTACCACCTGGTGCAGTGAGGGAAGGAGAACTCGGCCCATCTCACAGCCCGCTGCTCCATGCAAGACCATAAAGCAGAGCAGGAAAGTGGAGAGACTTGGCTTGAGTAGCAGAAAAATGAATGATAAGAAAAGAAGTCAGGAAAAGCTGGGAAAGCAAAGGAAAAGATGGGAAAAGCAGGACAAATGTTGGGAAAGCATGGGAAAAGGTGGGAAAACAAAGGAAAGAAAGGGGTAAGTTTGGAAAGTGTGGTAAAAAAAATGGGAAAGCATGGGAAATGGTGGACAAAGATGGGAAAGAATGGGAAAGCTAGAGAAAAGACGAATAACTAGGAAAGCATGGGAAAACGTGGGAACTGATTGGAAAAGCTGGAAACATCCTTTAAAAAGCTGTGCAAAGCAAAGAAAAAATAGCAAAAATAAAGAAAAATCAAAACAAATAAAAGACAAGAAAAACAAAGAAGTTTAAAGAAAAAAGAAAAAAGAAGAAATGAAAGAGCAACGCAAAGCAAAGCAGAGAAAAGCACAGCAAAGAGAAGACATGTAAAGTCGAGGAACCAACGTGAAAAAAAATATAAACAACAGTGAAAGAAAAAGCAAAGCACAGCCGTGAAAAACAAAGAAAAACAACAGGGAAAAAAAAACAACTGAAAAAAACAAAACAGGGAAGAAATCCAAACAAGTAAAGCCAAGCCAATCAATGAAAAGGAAATAAAAAAGCAATGCAAAGCCAAGAAAAATAAAGAAAAAAAGCAAACCAAGGCAAAGACAGGGAAAAAAAGAAGGAAAAATAAGTCAAAAAAAGACACAAAAAGCAACAAAGACAGAAAAGGCAAAAAGGAAAGAAAACCATCATGTAGCAAAGGGAAAAAAAAGCAAGATGTGTATAAGAGACAGCCTCACAACACCCTGTCCATTCCCACACCCCCATTCCACCCCACAGAAGCCCCATTCCCCCCTTGAACCCCTCAAGTTCTTCTCCACAATGCCTCCCTCCACCTTCAGACCCAATTTCCACCCCAGAGAAGCCCCACTTATCCCTTTCTCCCTTCCACAACCTCCCCATCCACCCCTGGAGTTATTCAGAAGGATCTGGAGATGTCCCTGAGGGGTCTTTGGGCATTCAGGGGGTCCTCATGTGGATCCAGGAGATTCTGGAGTCATCCAGAAGGGTCTGGAAGTGTCCCAGAGGGATCTTGGGGTGACCAGGGGATCCAGGAGTCCTCCAGAGGTCTCAAGTGGGGATTTTGGGAACAACCCCATGCAGTGACATGTCCCCCCTCCCTCTCCGTCCTCATGAGATTGCTCTGATAAATGTCAATTTTTGGTAACATAAACAAAATATTGTTTTTGTTTTATCTTTTCCCCCCCACCTCCCTGCAGAAACTGACACTTCCTGCCAAACCCCAAACTGGCATCGGGTGTCACTGTCACGTGGAGTGGACAGAAGGACCCCCCGGGGCCCTGGGGATGTTGCGCCGCAGTTGGGGACACCGTGACAAGCTTGAAGACTTCCCAGGGACTTGTCCAGTGGGGACACTGCATCATGGTGTCACACCCCCAAAGTTGGGACATCCCCTTGGGGGCACACCCATGTCACCCCCAAAATGTCACACCCTAGACCTGGGGACACCCCAAAGTTGGTGTCACCCTCGTATCACCCCTACCATGTCACACCCCAAAGCCGGGGGAACCCCCGTGTCACCCCCCAAGTGTCACACCCCAAAGTTGGGGACACCCCTCTGGGGATCCCCCCCACAGACCACACTGTTTCGATGAGGTGGGGGTGGGGAGGGCACCCCTTATTTTTGTAATTAGGGTTTATTTGGTGGTAACAGGGGATTGGGGGATGCTCCCCCCTGTGCCCCCACGTGAATAAAGGGCAGAGGGCAATATCCCACCTTATCCCATCCCATATCCCATCCTGTATCCATTCTGTATCCATAGCCCAGCCTGTATCTATATCCCCAAATCCATCCCAGATCCTTATCCCCATATCCCATTCCACATCCATCCCATATTCTTCCCATATCCCATCCCATAGCCATCCCATATTCCATCGCGTATCCGTATCCATTCCAGATCCATATCNAGAAGTGAAGAGAAGGCAAGTGAAGGGCAGCGAAAGTAAGTGTAGGCTAAGGCAAGGGGGAAGGAGAGGGGCAAGGGAGCCAAGAGGGGGAAGGGGAATAAAAAATAGAAAAACATAAAAATAAATGAAAAAGAAAAAGAGATGAAAAAAAGAAAACGTAAAAGGAGAAGAAAACAAGGAAAAATTAAAAAAAAAGGTTATAAAGGAAATACAAGAAATAAGAAAAAGAGAACAAATGATGTAAATGAAAAAAAGAAAAAGGATAAAAATGGAAAGGGATAAAAAGAAAAAACCCAGTTTTTACCGGTTTTTATTGGTCCATACGAGTGTGCAATTGTACTGATTCCTGTGGGTCTCTACTGACCACGATGAATCCATACTGGTCTGTACTTGTCCTTCCTGGTCTTTAATGGTCCATTATTGAGCCATGGTCAAGGTTGGCCCCATGCAGTTCCTTGTGCAGCGGGAGATAGACGTGGCCGTAGCCGAGCAGTACGGCTACCCGTAACCCTGCGCTCCTGGCCAGCCCTCGCAGCACCAGGCAGCAGCGGCAGCGTCCCAGGGGCACCACCAGCGGCCCCATCCCTCCCCTCCAGAACTGAGCAGTCCTCCACAGTCATCACTGCAGCGGGATGGGACGTTGTTTGGACGCTGAACTTGTTGCGGGATGGGAATTTGGGGAATACTGTCATTTCTCTTCCCCGTTGTTTTCGATGCGAAGTTATTCAATGCCTTGTGTTCCCTTTGCTGCATCTCTGCCTGCAGTCCTTTGCGCAGTGTCCCCCAGCTCCCCATGCCCACCTCCGGGGCAGGATGGGGCACCACCAATGGCTGTGTCCCTCAGCTGCCCCCACCAGCCCCAGCCCTCCTCTCCCCCTGCAATCCTTTCTGCAGCGGGATGCAGAGGGCGTTGAACACAGCTCGCCTGCGCTGCCTGTGCTAGCGCCGTGAATTGCTGTGGGGATGGGCACCAGGCAGGGCACGGGAGGATGGAGGGGGAATTGCCCCAGGTCACTGTGGCCAGAAGAGACTCCGGGAGTGGCAGCATGGGCAGTTCCCATGGAGGGGGAAGCAGGGGCAGCTGGGCCAGCTGGGCAGATATACAGATATTCAGACAGGGACTCGGCCAAGCCTGTACATCCAGTGCAGGATTTTCCTATCCATGCCACCTTGATCCCAGCATGTGCTCCATCCATC
>NW_018364560.1:29924-32327 GCF_002078875.1 Numida meleagris | reverse complement strand
TGCTGCCGCACGGCATCCTGGGAGTGGTAGTTCCTGCGGGGCCTGCAGCTCCCAGCAGGCCCAGGCGAGGGCAGAGGGCAGCGCTCCTGGCAGCGAGGAGCTTGCCCAGAGAGCCCGAGCCGGAGTCGGGCTGCGGAGAGCGGGGAGTTCTGCCGGAGTCCCGAGAGCCTGCCCGTGCACTCTGAGCTCGTTTCCTCCGGGCTGAGGAGGTGCAGGTTTGCGGCCTATGGCACCTGCAGCAGCCATGCCCTGTGCCTTCCCCTTTGTTGTGCTCACAGAGCTGGTAGATCCACGGCCGGGGGAGATGGTACATGGCAGGAACTGGTTTTCCCATCCTGCAGCCGGGAATGCTCCAACCTGAGGGGTGCGTGGCTGTGAGAGGAACGTCTCCGTGGAAGCGCGGCTCGTTCCTCCCCTCTGACGTGGGCAGAAGGCGTGGGGCAGAAGAGGAAAGCAGAATGCGCCTGCATTTTCCTCACGGCTCTGATTTCTTACAGTCATCATTAAGCTTTGTTCAGCTGTGCTTTGGGTCTCTGTGATGTGTTGCCAGTTGCAAAATGTTCTCTTACGCTTCAGATGAAACATTACCTGGGTGGTTTTTTTTCTTTGTAATTAATCTGTGAAACGTCCCCAGACAGCTATTAAGATTAAGGTAAAATACCAAAAGTTAAAGGAGGCCTGTAATCAGTGATTTCTGGGAACTGAAGAACTTCCAGAACAAATGGGCATTTCTGTAGAGCAGAAGGAAAGGAGTCAGTTCCAGATAAACCCTCCTGACCTGCGGAATCAAACTGTATAACCCCAGGTTAGGTTATAAAGCAGTTATGTTTATTCAGCGCTGCGCATACACGCCGGGTGCGAGGGAGTCTTTGCCCTGCCAAGCTCGCACACCCCTAGACAAAAGTGTTAGACATTTAAAAGCCAAACTTATACTTATTCATTGGTCTCGGTTACATATTCATTACTTTTCTGGGAATTCATTGGCATGCTGTCCCTCCGCTTTGCACATGCGTTGTAGCCCGTTCTGGTGGTTGTTGGATGAAGGCTCGACGTCTTCCTCCCCACCCGGTGGTCGCTCTTGGATGAAGTCAGGAGTCTCCGTCTTGACCTTTGTCCCAGTTTGGGGAGGCTCTCTTATCTTGCATGCCTTTGCAGTTTCTTATTATACTTGTTCCCCCTTTCATTGTTTTCCTATTGGTTCTTTTCTTGCTGACTTGCAATAATAGTTTCTTGAGCTAATAATGGAGAGCTAAACTAAGCAATGTCTAACAGTGAAGATTTAAGCTAAGCAATTTAGTGGACAGTTAAACCGAGACCCTTCCCCTTCCAACCCAAGGCCCCTAGTAGAATGGCTAAGCTAAACAATTTAACGGATGATTAAACTTAGACCCTTTGCCTTCCAACTCAAGGCCCCTAACTCCCAACTCACTCCTGCCGTGCAGAAAGCCTGCAGATGCACAGTGGAACATCCTCACTAGGCACTAAGAGCGAGATCTTTTTTCCTTTTCCTTTTTTTCGCATGTTCTGTAGACTTTTCCATTGAGTATCTGAAATCTGAGGGAGATACTCCAAAGTAGTTCACCTTACTTTTTTCATAAGCAGTCATTACGCAATATCCCAAACTGCCTTTCTGAACCGCACCACCCCAAAATACATGATATGTTTTTTTGGTTTTGATTTTGTTTTCTGAAGGTATTTCATGGTGGTGAGTTTTGAAGGCGGATAGCAGCCCCGGAGAACTCCGGGGTAAGGAGTCGAGAACTTTGGTCTAGTTTGCAAATTCCCTTGCATCCTTCTGGGCATCCTCTTAGGACTCTGGTCTTACTCCAGAGAGATCTGTATTATTTTTTTCCCTTCACTCCCCTTCCCTCTGTTCCCTCCCCTCCCCTTCCCCCTCCCCTTCCCTGTTACCTTAACTTCCCTTGCCTGACCTTAACTTATCTTCATTTATGTTTCATTTTTTATCCTTTTTTTTTGCCTATTGACTGGGTCATCAGGAAGGACACAGACAACAAGAAAAGGGATAAGCTTATTTTATGGTCTATTTCAAAATAATACAAAAATAAAGCCGTGTCCTATAGTGAAAAGATAAGCTTAGCACTAAAGGAAATAAGCAGTGCAGGGAGTCTAATCATTACTACATGAGCTTAGCGATAATGACAAAGAAAGATACATCACCAATTGCTCTTCGACTTTAACATCCTCCAGATCTGCAGTCGCTGGGGAGTCCCACTTGCAGCAAGAATCTGGAGAACTTGTCCTGGCAGCTGGGAACTCCTACGGTGATGTGTCCAGCCCAGAGGTGAGGTCTCCGACGCCACTGCAAGCAGGCACAGCCTTTATGCCACTGAATAAACAAATCTACGCAACAGTCAGGTGGAACACCTGGCTTCCTCTTTGTCC
>NW_018364560.1:25095-28316 GCF_002078875.1 Numida meleagris | reverse complement strand
TCTCGTCCACCAGGACCCCCAAGTCCCTCTCCGCAGGGCTGCTTTCAAGGACTTCTTCCCCCAGGTTGTATAAATACCTGGGATTGCCCTGGCCCAAGTGCAGCACCCTGCACTTGGCCTTGTTGAACCTTATTAGGTTCTTGTGGGCCCGCTTGTCCAGCCTGTCCAGGTCCCTCTGGATGGCTTCCCTTCCTTCCAGTGTATCGACTGCACCGCTCAGCTTGGTGTCATCTGCAAACTTGCTGAGGGTGTACTCAATTCCATCGTCTATGTCATTGATAAAGACATTGAAGAGCACCGGTCCCAGGACTGAGCCTTGGGGGACACCACTCGTGACCGGCCTCCACCCTGACATAGAACCATTTATCACAACCCTAGAACCATTTATCACAACCCTTAAGCTTTTGGTTTTCTTTCACGTGCTGTGTAGTTGGTATTCCCGTCTGTGTGACAGCATTGTGAAAGGTCTGGAATAAAAGAGGGGGAGCTGGGCAAACACAGTTTTGCTACTCTACGTTAGTAACTGGAGAGCCGGATGATTGCCTGCGATCTGGAAAATGGTGCACAGATCATGGCAAGCCAACCAGTGCAGTTTGTGGGAGCTATTTAATCCTGAAAGGTGCTGCTCTGCTGCTGTGAGTGGGTTTTATTGCAGAGGCAAAAGATTCAGCAGTGTGTTTGTCACGGTGTTATCTAAGGACCTGTGTCCATGACAAGGGGGACAGGCCCGGAAAAAAAAAAAAAAAGAAGAGAAGAAGAAGGGAAAAAAAAAATTGTCGGTGGGTAGGGGCCGGCCCGGTGGCTGAAGCGGCAGGGAAGCCGCAGACCCACACCCTGGGGAAAACAGTGGGCAGAGGTGAAAGGTAGGGAAATCGTAGACGGATCTAAACCAAAACAGCAGCACCAGTCTGAGGAGGAACAACTAATTTTACTAAATATATCGAAATTGAGGCCAGTAAAATCAGAGCAGAGAGAGTTTACAAACTGAGAGTCTTACACAGTAAACTGCAGGAGGACCACGTGCTGCTCCGCCAAGCAGGAAGGAACAGACCCCAAGTCCCCCAGGCGGCTTCACCACCCCCTCCAACGCAAAGATCCCTGGGGAGTGCATCTCCTCCCCTCCCCCTCAGAGGACCACACACCAAAAAAGGCAGTTTGCAGTAACCAGGGAATTAACTCTTTAACTGCTAGTGCTTTACATGATGTTATGATGTGGCATACTGACAACAAAAATCACAAAACCATGACAGTGTTGCAGAGTGTGAATGCACACGGGCTCACTGTTCTGCAACAGAGTCTTTATGCGAGGCCTGTGTGCATTTTCATGTTGACCGTTCCCAACAGCAACAAAGTTCTCCCGTGACTGTTGAGTTGACTTGGGTGCTGTTTAGACTACACAGCGTGGAGTGTACTACTGCCAAATTCAGAGATGCTCTTTAACCATTTTGGTATTCCTGTTAGGCTCAACAAAAACCATTGCCTCTCTTCTTGTTGTGCTCAAGGCCAAGTGCTGCAGGTTTGGTTTCATCTTTTCTGTGATGCTTACGACTGACTGTCTAGCACACTCAGTGGTGAAAATAGTTATTGGTTTTCTTGTTGTATTGATTTTGGAGCGGGGGGGGGGGGAGGTCTTCAAGGCTGCAAACGTGTATGTTGAAGTTTCTTTTCAACCCTGTTTACAAGGAGATGTCAAGCATGACTCCACTCTGGTGTATGTCAGTGTGTCCTTGTTTTACTTCAGAATACAGACTGACACGCAGGAGACTTGCCTTCATTTGAATTCACTTTTTAAAATTTTGCATGAATAACTTGGGGGGGGGAAGTGGGTTGGAGATGAAATTCAAGTGTATTTAGACTGCGGAGAAGGCTTTCACATTTTCGGACAGAGATGTAACTAGCTCCAGTATTTTTTGGTTGGCAAACAAAATCACCTTTGGAACTGATACCTGGGGCTCAGCTTTTAGATTTCTGTGACCTAGTTGACGTCTACCATCAAGTTTTTGCTTGTGACTTACTAGTTCTCTAGGTCCTTCATGCAGGTAGAAAATGCTTTTTGGATGCAGTAATCTATTTCTGATGTTACCTGCCCAAGATAACTTCACAACATGCACTCTGTGAGTGAAAGGTGAAATACAAGTCTTCAGAGTTATTTCTGGAGGGGTAGAACAAGGAAACAAAAGTGAAAGTAAAAAAGGCAAACCAGAACACAGCGTCTGAGGCACGGACTCAGGTGTGAACGATCCAAATGATTTATTACAGGTTCTAACATCCCTTACATACATTCACATGTTTTTTCTTTTAACTTTCCCACCCACCTTTCCACGTCAACAAAACATTCCACAAACACTCCTTCGCTGTGCACGCAGGTGCTGACCCAGTCAGAGCCATGAGTTGTTCCTCGCCACGCTCTCTTCCTCCCGTCAGGGTCATCATCACGCGGCCATCACGCAGCTTACTTGACTTTTGCTTTTCTCTTCTTCTAGAGATGCCCTTGGTTCTCAGTGTTGCTTTCTCACGCTGTTTATCTTGCTCCGCAGGTGCTGCTCTGAATAGTCTTTCTTGTATTCCCACACCAGAAGACAGAGCAGTCAGGAGGGGAAGACAGCAGAAGCATGAGCAGGAGGAGCTGGGTAACAACTTCACTCTTATTTCTTCTGCAACATTGTTACATTGCAATAAAAAAAAGCTCAACTGTAGCAGACCCCATTCTTCTGATTTCTTTAGTCAGAAGTGTTTGTGAAATGTACCAAGGATAAAGATTTGCTGCTTGCTTCACTAGTAGCCTCGGTTTTGCTTCGGTAGCATCTGCGGGTTATTGGGAAAAAAAATTCCTTTCTTAGTCCTATCTCTTTCAGGAACAAAGCCTTGAATGCAGGAAGTGGACTGGAGCTGATAACTAGTAATAAACTATTACAAGTGTTATGCATTGCTGAAAAGAGGGCTTTCCCTGTTCAATTAATTCAGAAGTCCTGAACATCTAAAATGTGCCTGTCGTGTTTGTTTTTTTTTCCATTCAGAAATCATGCCTCCAGCTTGGAGGCCACAAGGGTTCGGGCTTCCAAACAATCAGCAAGCATGTGGATGAGCCACCTTCCTGCTGGGGAGCCCCCTGACATCATTACAGCCTCCTCTGGTACCGTACTGGGAGATGCATTAGAGTTCATTCGCCTGGACATCCTTCCTCCCATCAGCAGCTGCTCCTACACTGACCTTCATTCATA
>NW_018364560.1:17056-24055 GCF_002078875.1 Numida meleagris | reverse complement strand
TTTTTTATCATTTAAAATAGGCAGTTGGCACTCCTAAAGGAAAATCCTAGGCCTCAAGTTCTAACAGGCATGAAATAAAGCCACAGCCCCTGCCACCAAGGTCAGCTCTTCACACATTACCTGAGGAGCACTTGGCAATTCACGCAAACTGAGCAGTGCAGGGAAGACCGCTGCATTTCTTCTCCTGGCCCAGAAATTAACTTTCCTGCTGAGAAAAGGGGGAAAAAAATCTTACAAAGCAGACACAATTCTTAATATGGAATTCTGGAGGATGAGGGATTTGCCCACTATGTTAGGAAGTTGATTGCGAAGGGCTAAGAGCAGTCATGATCAGGTTGAGAACTGAGGGCAAAATTAGGGACCGCACCTATACGGGGCTTCTGGAGGTCAGGGCCTACTACAGGCTGCCTGATCAAGGGAGCCTGTTGGTGGGGCCTGCTTACAGCAGCTACCAGAAGCATTGCACTCACTGACTCTCATCCTGATGGGGGATCCCAGTCACTCTGAGAAATCAACATGGCTGCTGCAAGCAATCCCAGGACTCCTGGAGTGCACTGAGAATGTCTTTGTGGTCCAGGTATTAGGCACACCAACGAGAAGTGAAGCGTTACTGGACATGGTGCTCACCAGTGGCTAAGACTGGAGGCACTCTGGGCTGTGGCAACCATGTCCTCCTTGAGTTCCTGATCTCAAGGAATACGGGTCTGGCAAAAAGCAAAGTCAGGACCCTGAACTTCAGGAGAGTCAGCTGCAGGCTGGTCAAGGAATTATTGGATGAGATCCCCTGAAAAACTATTTTTAAGGGCAACGGGATGGAACAGAGCTGGTAACTTGTTCAGAACAACTTTCTCAGAGCTCAAGAGCCCTTCATCCCCCACCACAGGAAATCAAGCAGAGGAGGTAGGAAACCAGCATGGCTGAACCTGCTGGTTACATGGAGCAACAAGAAGGAAATGCAGAAACAGTGGAAACAGAGACACATGGCCTGGACAAGCGGGGGGCCTTCTACGACGGAGTGACAGCATTAGTGGGGAAAGGAAGAACAACTGATACCATCTACCCAGACTTCTGCAAGGCCTTCGATACAGTCTCACAGCACAGGTAGAAGCGGGAGAGCTCTCGCAGCACAGACCACAGGGCTGTACAAATTAAGGCTGCTTAGAAGCTGGTGCTTCAAAGCAACATGAGTTATGGGACATGAGACATGAAAGACAAGATTAAATACAAATCATCAGCACTTCCTGTACAGCACATCACACAGCTGTAGGCACACCAGGGAAGACTGACACACCACCTGAGAAGTAACAGGCCAGGAGGGAAAACCTTCCCACGTGAACACTGGGACAAGCTACCCTCTTCTTCTGGGACTTTGTTCACAGTGAGGATTTCCCTCAAGAGTGCTGCTGCCTCCAGCTGTTGCTCACTCCCACCTGTTGGACACTGTGCTCACAGGTCATTCTGCTTTGGGCAAAGCCTGCTGGGTTAACTCCAAACCACAGTCACAGGCCACACACTAAAGCAGCTGGTTTCTCTGAAAGGGCTCCAAGGCCACACACGGGATCCCTTCTGCTGGTAGCTCTCTCAGGGCAAGAACCTCCATCTCAGAGCAACAGCCAAGAGCTGGAAGGCAGAAGCCTCCAGTCCCCATGGATGTGGCTGTCTGCAAAGAAAACAACTGCCTGCTCTTCAGCAGGGTGATGCTCACCCAGCAAAGCACTCACCCAGCACATGCCTTTCCTTACACTCACAACTTTCACACATTTGTGCAGCCCTTGGCACTGCACTTCCAATCAAAGTTAACATACCTAAACCATTCCTTCTGTGTTAGTCCTTGGATCTCCAGTTAGGGGTGTAGCTCAGGAGGTCAGCACGGCAGAAATAACACAACATGCAACTGGAAAACAAGTCTCAAAGCTGAGAAGACCTCTGACCTTGGGCACAGCTCACCAACCAAGAGCCAGGCCTTCCAAACTTGGCTGATCTGAGCATGCGGGAGGGGGCTGGACATCAGACCAGAAGAGTCCATTTCAGCTGCAACTCCATCTGGAGAAGAACACCAAACATTAACAGGTGTGAATGAATTCATTCACAAGTTGCACTATGAATTTGTTCTTCATTAAAAACAACGTGGATTCCAAGTCAAAAAGGTGACAGCAGGAGTTAAGCCCAACTGAAGAGGTTCCCGTTCCCACACCTCATCCTCTTTCCTTGCCACATCCCTTACCACCAGCTCTGGGAAGATGCCCACAGACCTGAAGTCGGGTCTCAAACCCATAGGACTCCTTTCACAGTACTCCATAAAAAGGGGTGTCAGACTTGTTCCATGCACTCAAACTGACCAAGCAGTGGTATTACAATCACATATAACACATGGAAGCATCCGAACCCTGAGGATTTTTCTCCCCTGCACTACAAAGTTCTTCTTAGCACACAAGTCTTCTGTCGCTCCTATAAAACAACCGCCAGCAGTACAAAACAGACAGCCGCTGAGGACTCTGAAAACAGAGCCTGATCCACAAAGCACATCTGAACTTCACAAGCACACCTGAGCCTACTTCTTGGCTGATAATAATTTCCAGGTATTTTTATGAGCGAGCAGAAAGGAAACGTCTTTTTGTGTTGGCTAGACTATAGGCATGGGATTTTTCAAAAGTCTTCTCTGCTGGCCTTGCACTGTTCCCACCTAAGCACACGGAGCCTTACAGTACAGGACTTTCATTGTCAATGGTTAGAAGCTTTTGAGGCCGGCTTCTAATAACTCCTGCCCCACGGCCAACATCTCTGCAGCCATCCTTTTCATGCGAGACCAGGAAACAAATTCACAGCATGCTTTTTCTGAACTACTATAATATCAGTAGTGTTTTGGGTGGTAGAAACACACAGCAAATAATTCATCAGATATATTCTGGCACATCTCCCATAAAAAAATAGCGCTATTCATCTGTGTTTCTAAAGTAGATCTACAGATGCTAAACACATGGTAAGCAGCAATGAGAGGCTCTTCTTTAAAATCTTTCAATAGAGAGAAGTGTTTATATCCACTTTTCCCTGAAAAGAAAAGCATGGAACCAGCTTTCAAAGCCCTTCCACCACAGCGTAAGCAGAATACATGGACATTAAAGAGCACGCACATCACCTCCTGCGTTACTGGAGCCCACAACTCACCTTCAGATCTCCATGGATTATTCGTGTTTTAATCTGACGCAGCCTTGCTAAAGATTCATGGGTGTCAAAGAACACCTGCAGAAAGCAAAAAGCAGGAGGGGGCAGCCGTACAGCTGCCAGCAGACAGTGCATCTAAGTCCAGATGCCTGCTGTGTATCTGTACATCTCTTTGGTGCCTTCTCAAGCTTCACCTTCTTCCCCAGCCTTTCCGCAAGGCTGCACTGCAGTTGAACACCACTTGCATCAGCTTCTGGCGGAGGGAAAACAAGAAATACTTGAAGGGCATCTCTTTGGAGGAAGATTTTAGCACAGTCAGCCATGAGCTTCACATTTTCAAGCGTAGTTTCTTAAATTTGCCTTTCCACTGCTCAAATGTTGTGCCATTTCTACAGTCAACACAGATCTGCAATGCATCTTCCTCTCTCCTACATCCAGCACACCCTTTCACACAGTCCTAACTACATGAAGGTACCCAAACAACAGCACACGAAATGTTCTTACCCACAGACGATTACCCTTTCCCCCTTTCTCAGTAAGAGTCACCTGAATCCCATACTCCATCCCTAAAGCAAGGAATAATTTTTCCATGTCTCAGAAACCTGTTGCCAATAGAAGTCTTGTCCTGTTAGCCCATGGCCACCAAAAATCCCTCAAATACACTACTTTTAAAGCCAAAACAGGCTAATCTTTCAACTGCAATGCACTTGAAGTATTACTAGTCTCACTCCTGCTGAGAGAGTGGCCAATGAACCCAAGTCTGCTTGACAGCTCTACAGAGCTGTCAACAAAATGCTATCAGGTGCACAAGCTGAGAGACATACTTCATTCCTAGCTTGAACAACTATGAGTACAAGTAGCTCCACACAGTTTGGCCTCTCCAAGGAATTTACACAGCTCTAAGTACTATCACAGACTCGTATCAATCTACTGCAACCAACTGCCACTGCCGGCCTCTCTACTGCTTCCACTATGGCTTCCAGAACAGCACTGTCGTCTGTCACTCTTTGCTCTCAAGACTCTCCTGTTTTCTCAGTCATCTCCTTAGTTGCACTAAGGAAATGGTTTTGCTATTAGGCACCGCAGCCATCACCAACCAAACCCAAACCAACAGAACTATCACAAAGACCTAATAACCTCTGTTCATCATTACTATTGAACATACCATGATCAGAGCATAGAAATAAGAGGTGCCTACTTGGCCTCTCAGTTTCTCTTAGAAATCCCATGCAGAATACCCAATAGCTGAGTTAAGCAAAGAGGTTCTATGCAGAAGCCTCTAGCTGGAAATGAAGTGTGTCCCTCAAGCAGCTCCCAGTCACCATCAACTGCTATTCCAAAACAAACCGTGCAAAATTAATTTCACTTGCACTGCAAATTGCTGCAGTCTCCAAAGCACAGCCAGCTATCCAAGAAGTACCTTGGTACCCTTTTTCCTCCGGTTTTCCATCTTAGTCCATATCTCCCATTCCCCCCCAATACACCCTACCATTTTGACAGTCAAAACGCAAACTAGTGTTTCACTTATTGTGACTCTTCCCTGCACCCCCAAATGAATGGTTACCTGACATCCTCGGCAGCACTGTGTCATGGTTGTGTGCTTTTTGGTTGTCAGTATTTCACATCATATCATCATGTGAAGAACTGGCGGTTAAAGAGTTAACGTTCTGGTTCTGTGGACTGCCCTTTCAGGGTGCTTGGTTCTCGGAGGGAGAGGGGAGGAGCTGCATTCCCCAGGGGGTTTGCACCTGGAGGGTGCTGGTGAAGCCAACTGGCAGACCTGGAGTTCCTTTCCTCGTTCACTACGGATAAGCACATGGTTCCCCTGCAGCTTACAGAGTAGGGGCTCATATTTGGACTCTCTCATTTTGTTTGATTTGTTGGCCTCAAATTGTGATATAATATTTAGTAAATTAACGTTCCTCCTCAGATTCTTGCCACTGTTTAGGTTTAGATACGTCTAGGCTTTCCCTACACTTCCCCCTAATCCCTTTGTGGGTGTGGGTCCGTGGGCCCCCTCCCGCATTAGACATGGGACCAGGCCGGCCTGTAAACCACTAACAATTATTTTTCTCCTTTCTCTCCTTTCCGGTCCTGATTTCCCCCTGTCACAGACACAAATCCATAGAAAAATCCATGACACACTAAAACTAAACCTAACCCCAGGCCTAATATAAACACTAACACTAACCCAGGCCCTAACCCTAATCCTAACCCTATCCCTAAACCCAGCTTTAACCCGTGCTAAATCTAAGCCCACTCCTTAATCTAACCCTAACCCTAACCTAAACACCAACACTAATCCCAGCCCTAACCCTAACCATAACCCGAACCCTTGACCCTAACCCTATCTTTAACAGTAACCCTAAACCTAACCCTCACCCTTACCCCCAACACCAGCACTAAACCTAACCCCAGCCCTAGCTCTAAACCTAACCCTAACCCTAAGCCCAGCCCTAATACTAAACCTAACCCTAACCCTTACTATAACCATAACCTTAAACTTAACCCTAACTCTAACCCTTACCGTAACCTTTACCCGAAACCTAAACCTAACCCTAACACTAAACCCAGTCCTAACCCTAGCCCTAATTCTATCCCTAAGCCCAAACCTAAACACAGCACTAACCCAAACCCGAACGCCAACCTTAACCCTATCCCTAACACAAAGACAAGCCGAAACCCTAACCCTAACCCCAACATTAACCATAACTCTAACCCTAACCCAACCCAAACCCCAAACCTAAGCTTAGCCCCAGCACTAACCCGAATCCTAATCCCAACTTAGAGTCTAAACCTAAGTGGGGATTGCTATCCATAACCCTAACCCTATCCTAATCCTAACCCTACTTGGGGACGCTAACCCTGACCTTACCCTAGCTCTAACTTTACCCTAACCCGTACCCGAACACTAACCCTAACACTGACTTCAAACTGTGTTCCCCCTGAAAGCACGATTCCTTGCGCTGTGGAAAGCTTATAAACCTGAGCCCCTCAACTCAAACCTACCCTGACATCTAATATCACTCGAACTCGAACTCCCACCCTAACCCTAACGCAATACTAACTCTAACCCTAAATCTACTCCTACGCATAAAACTAAACTAAACCCTATACCTAACTCTGCCCTAGCTCTATGCCTTCCCCTACCCCTAAGCGTAACCACAACATTAACCCTAACCCCTAGCTATAAAATTAAACGTAACCCTAAGCGAAACCCTAAATCTTCCTTTGCTCTCCTCTCCTTATTTCCTTCCTTTCTCATTTTCCCTTCCTTTTGCCTTTGAACTCCTAGCTCAGTACGGTGTAGCAGTTCAGAGAAGGTAGCTGGGGCAAGCAGGCATAGCTGGCAGCTTCGGGATGACTGGACGAGCGAGGCCACGCTTCCTGTCCGTTTGCAGCCACTCCCAGCTGCCTGCTCTGTGCGTGCGCAGTCCAGGCAGCGGTGCCTGGCCCACCATGCCGAGTGAGGGCAAGTCCGGGCAGCGGGCACCCCCCTGCCCCTTCCTCCCATCCTAACTAAGAGACCAATGGGGACTGATTTGGAAATTAATGCAAAACACAGCAGTGTCACATTAAAATAAAATTTGTATTTGTACTGAGGTTTGGAACAATTTATTTCTGGCAGTGGCTTCCACCAGTGATGCAGCAGGCAATTCATGCCAGTGACACAGAACAACAGTTGGATTGGCCGATGCTTCTAGTGACCCGTGTCTGGAGGGGCAGCGTGAGTGCCGCCCTGCTCCGCTCCCAAATTAGACAGGATAGAATTCAGGTTTGTACAGATGGAAGAATGAACTGGGTCTGTTGTCTTCTGTAGATCTTGGATCAGTTCAC
>NW_018364560.1:11518-14877 GCF_002078875.1 Numida meleagris | reverse complement strand
TAAGTGACTTAACAAGATGGGCACACACTGGTATCCCAAAAGTAAGGCCTTCCCTTCGTCAGTCTTCAAGTCCACAGAAAGGGAACGAAATGCCTGCTCCAGGTAATTCACTGAAAGAGATTAGAAAACTAGCAATACCATTTCTACAGTCACAGTTCTGTTAAGCAATACGTGAATATTTATCCTCAGAATTACTTAAACAAAGGCATATTACTAAAAAAAAGTCAAATGGATGAAATTATAATTTATGTTTCTAACTTTAAAGACATCCTCTGCCTAATTTTCTTCCTTAAAAAATCATTGGGAGTCAACAAAATGACCAGCTGCAACTTGTACACCGAAGAACATACAAAATCTTTCCAACACCTTCCTTAAGAAAGAAAAGAAGTTACAAACTGGATATTTTCAGGCTACGTTGGCTTCATCATGTGGGAAGATTCTAATAAAGGAGTAGAGGGCTAATTAATCTGAATAAGAGCCACGACTTTCAGGACAGCAGCTACTCCTATTCCTTCCCATCCAAAGCTGTAGTTTAACTTTCACTGTATCTATTTCATGTAGTTGATGGTTAGTTCTGCAGTGCACTAAATGATGCAAAGAACGTTGATCAAGTGAACCAATCTAATTTTCTTTATTTCCTGATATGAAATCTTTCTCGGTATCTCGGCGCACAGAAAATTAAAGGAAAAAATTTCTCTGGTAGCAAAAGTTTAATTACAGTGCCATCTGCTGGAGAATGACATCTTGAAGGAAATGGGATAGATGTTGAAGCCAAATGTGCTACTTTACCGCTGGTTTTCTCAGACATACCCATCAACTCCGCACATCTATATGATCTATCTGTCCACAGATCGATAAAGGCAGAAGCAGAAAACTTACAGCTAACTATACCAGAAAAGAAATGCTTGGCACTGCAGCTGACCAGCCTTTCAGGGGACAGGTAAACAATCTACTAGCTTAAACAGGAAAGTGATATTCTAGAACTGGCTGAAATTTGCTACTTATTTCACTTGACAGAAGAGGAAGTGCTGTATCATCATAGGCAGTAAAGATCTTGGCTGCTGCTGTAGCAATAGCTTGAAAGAGTTACCATCATCTCTGTTCTCTTTCATCGCACAGGCCATCTCTCTGACTAAAATAAATTATATTAAAATGGCCACATAAATTACAACATGAAATGAATAGCAAGGTTCGTATTTGTTTCAGTACATTTGGTTTTACGAGGCAGTATCATTCAAGTAAAACTCCCTTCACTAGGAAAGCATTATGGACACTATGGCATCAAGAAACTGCTGGACTTTGTCCAGGTACGCACCTGGAAAAAATAGAGATGAACGAAAAATTAAGGGAAAATGAAAAGATCAAAATAATAATAAAAAAGATTCAATAAAAACCAGAACTTACTTCGTGTCTCTATTTTAAGCACAATCATCGTTGACAGAAACCTCATAGGCAGAAAGGGACTGGTAAAGAAAAGCGCTGATTTTGATTTGCTCTTTGCACAATGTCCAGAAGAACTCTGCACGTTTCCATTACTTCTTATGCCTCTGAAAATATCTTCAGCAAGTCTCGTCATTGTTGCTGCCATTGCTGGGTCCTGTATCAAACAGTGTGCGTGCTGAGTGTAAACATGGAAACACATGAAACTCCCATCTACTCTGCCCCCCCTAAGGATTAAATATGAAATAGCAAATGGTGTATCACAATAGAATCTGTGACAGAGGATACCACCTGGCGTTACAAAAGCTACTGAACACAATTAGCACAGGGCCTTAACACTAACTTCACAAAGAGACCAGGGAGTGAGGGCCCCTGATACGATGACGTTATTTGAGCTGCACTGGCTCCTGCAAACACCCCGTTTCAATCATTCAAAACCTACGGTGTCCTGTGTGGATGCCTGAAGTCACATCCTGCAAAAGCATTTGCAGATCTAAACATGAATCTTAAGAACTCCGTACAGGTAAGGTGTAGTAAACCAAATTTTCATCATAAACAGTGCAGAAATATTACTTCAGAATCAAACTTCACCGTCTGACCATTTAAAATAGCTTCTCATTGGCAAGAAAAGCAACATTTCAATTCAGTGAGACATTCAGCAGAGAACAAAGTAAAAATTCCCATGCTGCTTTGTCACACTTTGCCATCAATTTCAGAAAATCTCGTGCATAAAGTGAACAAAAATGTATTTCCTTTCCTAGCTCCAAAGTCTGTTAAACACATATGTAAAAATATATTTCCTGAGATGCTTAGACACTACTGCAACAGCAAAGGCATATGTATGTAAAAATACATTTCAATACACAGTGCAAAAATCAAAAATGATCTTGAAAAAGTTCAGTTCATGAGAACTGATTTTTTGCTGTATTTTTCCATTTCTGTGTTGTGAATTTATGCTTTGCAAAGACAGCCAAGTTTATTTTATGCATACACCCTGAAAATATCCACTTTCTATATGTATTTAAAATAAAAAATACATTAATGTCTGCTGAGAATTTACCTTAAGATCATTGTCTAGCTGTCTTACACACCAGTAAATCAATCTAATCAGGGGCACGTGTAGTTTAGGATTCACAAATGGCATCCACTGGAGCTGCTCTGCGGCCATAGGCAGAAGCTGTAAAAACACACAAAGGCAAAGTTACGTGCAGTATGTCAGCTTAGCATATAAGCAGACTACAAGTGAAAACAAGCCTCCAAAAACCAAACCCAACCAAACCAAAATCTCAAATTACTACTGCAGTTCATTAGATTGCATGCGCAAATACTCATTGCTCAGGTCCTGTAGAGGTAAAAGAATTACCTCCTTAGACAGATTTTGAGTTTTACACAGGTTTACATGCAAAGCGGAGATACATCGTGTGAGCTCAACTATCAAGGCCAATACCTGTGCCTACAAACCCTTCACAGAATGAAGGAAAGCAGTAAAAGTAGAACTCCTGAACACCGTATTGATTTCCAAGCCTTAGTATCTCCAGAAAGATGGAAGGAGGGGCTTTCAGTATAGCATGGGATCATCTGTTATAAGTCATTAACAGAAACTTTAATATCCAGCGTGGACATTAAACTATTTTAAATTAGGTGCGTGCATCTCTGTAGTAAAAAATGAATTATATCCAGTATTACACATAAAATACCAGATAAATTACCAGACGTCAAAAGCCACTGGTAATGAAAGACAGGCTGAAACTTTCAAGTTGAGACTGAACACTGCACTCTTCCTTCAAAATGATGGCTCTGTTTTATGAATGACAAACTAGCCATTGCATCTGACTGCTGGGATTAATACTGGCTTAGTAACTGTCGTTTTGCTTTCATCAGTCTATCCAAAGTCTGACAGGCTGACCTTTTCTACTCTC
>NW_018364560.1:8958-10363 GCF_002078875.1 Numida meleagris | reverse complement strand
CACTTGCTACCGAAGAAGGAAGCAGGTACAGATAAGAGAAAAGCTTACTTCAAGATAGCTGAAACGAGCCTCTACTGTCCTGATTTGTTCGTTCAAGTACTTCTTCTGTAGAATCTCATCATTTAACTGAAAGAATAAGAAAATACTCAAATATCTATGGATTCAAAACTCTCTTTTTTTTGAAAACTACACTCTAAAATCCTTCGACGTAGTTGCTGAGCAGCTAAGTCATTACATAAACAACCTTTCTCTTCTTTCTCACCTTTACATAAAAAAAGGTGACATAAAAGAAGAGAACACATTAGCAGAAATGTCTAAAGAACTCAGAAACAGAGAGGGTAAAAGTCATTCTGTGCATTCACATCTTTCCTGGCTTAGAAATACAAAAATCAGCAACTTTGCAAGCATCCTGTTCAGACAGTTAGCATTGTTAACTCTAACTTGGAAAGCTACCGATCAGAGGAAATAATTCATCTTGCCTATTTTCTTAAGGATTCATTTGTTTCCTTGAGGAAACCTCTGCGTCCTTCTGCTGTAGAAACACCAAATTTCAAACACGATTAACCAGAATATGTGAGAAACAACCACAAGCTAAGTTGCATTTTAGTGTTAAAGCGATCCGATAAACGTTCCTTTCTGTATTTCAAGTGCTTTAAGGAAAGAAGCCTTAAAGCTGGCAAACACAAGACGGCTTCAGATAACTACCACCAAGTTAAATGTAGAAGTAAAGCAATGGGCGTCCTGGAATTACCGCACCTCTTTCAGTTTATCCAGAGATGCTTCTCTCTCCTTTAGAGCTTCCTCTTGTTGCAGGAGCTGGAAAAATCAAGGGAAAAAGGTTGAAACGGCTCCAAAACCCATTCCATTTTCTCTTAACCCTGATTTTGTTCTCCAGATGGGGTTTTGTTTTTAGTTATGGTGTTACATAAGAGCTTAATAACTTGACTGCTATACCTTTGATACAGTATCATTCCATAAAAGCTTCTAGAGATACTCTCTGAAATCAGGTAACTGGTATGTGCATGGTAGTAGGGATTTTACTACCTGAAGCCGTGTCTACTTTAGTAGACATCTGTAAGCCCTGTCTCCCCCTGAGAATCTTAAGATCTGTGCCTCTGTAGCAATAAGCAGGACTAATGCAATGGAAACAACGTTACAAAAGGTGGAAGGAAAATACAGCGCTCACCCGGATCGGAAGATTTGGGGCTCGCAGGAAAAGGCTCCCACCAAGGAGGGATCTCCAGGCAGAGATCCTTCCTCAGGGGCAGTCAGCCCTTAAAAGAGGCCTAAGAGGGGTGGAGCCAGGCTCCACCCCTTCTGGTTGCACAGGTGAATTGCCTTCACCTGTGCTCCCAGGGCTGACTGGGTCTTTCCTCCAGGTGCTCAATCAGTGGTTCAGGCCATG
>NW_018364560.1:4940-6962 GCF_002078875.1 Numida meleagris | reverse complement strand
AAGACTTTGTTCCTACTTTCATGTTTTGAATTTTAACTTCCGTCTGAGTGTCTTCCGGCCTCCCATCTTCAGCATTACTGTTAATGCCCGAGGCAGATGTAGAAGGAACCTGGAGAGTTTGTCCTGTAGCCTTCTCCCCAGGGGTTGGTTGATTTTCCAAAGTAGTAATAGCATGTTCACTTTCCAGTGCAGTCTTGCCTGTGATGCCTACTGCAGAGAACAATGATTAGTGGAAAACAGATGATGAGGCAGCTTAATATGGAGATAATTTTAAATTATAAATTTAATTTACATTGTAATTTAGATTATAAATTTACATATTTACATATATATTTGTAATTTACATTATAAATATATAATTTACATTGTAAATTAACCTAGTGATACCAATAACATCTTAAAGTAAGGCTAGAACTTTTCAAATACCACCATTATTTAAAAGAGTGGCACAGGAACTGCAAATTTGTAAGGCTTGGTTTTCTATTGCTATCAGAGAACTTCCATGCAATGATGAACAGTCTCACAGTTGTCTCTACTACTAGCTTCCTTTGACATTTACTTCTGTTTCTGATAGCTGAATATATGCCATCTCTTCCTACTATGCAGAAACTCATATCCTCAAAATCAAATCTCATCTGTTAAAGTATCTATCCAGATTCAGTTACGAAACACTAAAGTTTGAGGTACAGTCAAAACAGCCATAAGCATGTAAGCAAGCAAATTCAGTCTTCTGCGCTTGTATTTTTGACTAAAGAAAATATACAGCTGTATTTTAAAACAACGTACTTTGGTTTCAAGCTATTGATTAACTGGTAAACTCATGATGTACGAAAACTATCTGCAGAAGAAGCAAACATTCACAGCTGTAGGCCGATTTTCCACCCCCCAGTCTTTCCATGCATCTTGCAAAGCTCAGCTTTCCATATTCAAAAGAATGGCAGAAAGTCTCCAGCTAGGAAAACACTTTGATGCTCTTGTTTAGAGGCTCTCTGAAATGTACATTTCTCATTCAGGTTGCACATAATGCTAATAGTTCAACTCACCGATGCTAAAATTGTCTGCTGAGTAGCTGCTTTTCGGACTCCAGTATCAGTGTTTCTAAAACTCTATCTCACCTAAATAACTACTCAACTAACTATCTCAGTTAACGTCAGAGCCTGAATGTCCTCCAGATCTAAAGCTGAAATGCTGGCATCTTGGAAGCATTGTGTTTTCAGACATACCTTGCAATTTCCATTTCCCTTTTTGATCACTGGAATACAGTCTTCCATTAAGTTTCTTAACAGCTGTTTCATAGTCTTCATAGTCTTCGTCTTAAATATAGGAAACAAGTGGAAGTTCTCAGTGATGCTCCAAATACAGAGAAGTCTAAGTCTGTTAAGGCCTTCAGATTTACAAGCCCAGCAAGCATAGAAAACTTCTGCATATGTTTTAACAGCCTTACACATCAGCAAGTAAGCTTCCCATTCCTATTTGCGTACAGGTGCTTTATTACACTATTGACAGCTTTTCAGCCTGGATGTCTGGCATAGGTTTTGTGTTTTCAGAAAACAAGCACCTTGGTAATTTTATTAAGAGTAGCACAAAACAGATTTGGGAAGGGAGACACACAATCCTTGCCCAAAAGGAAGATGGCAGGAGTATTATTGCCCATCAGTCCAAACTATATCAGCGTCTGTTGGTTCTAATAGTACTATACCCTTTCCCCACAAAAAAAGCAACACAATAATCAACTTGGACACTCCTTACCTTCATCCTCTTCAGGTACGTATCCAGGCTTATTCTTATAGCAGAAGAATGTTGAAGGCAGCTTGAGAAAGCCAGCAAGAGCTCTCTGCTCTGGGGTAGGTATTAGCTCATCAACAATTATAACATCATCAGATGGTGGGTCGTCTGATGGCACAGTCGTCTTCTCAGCTTTGGACAGAAATTGAACAAAACATGAAGATTGAATTACTTCAGAACAATAGCAACATTAACCCACAATGCCCTTATTACTGAGCTGAATTAATTCTTAGATAG
>NW_018364560.1:0-2698 GCF_002078875.1 Numida meleagris | reverse complement strand
AATTCACACAAGCATTAATTCTACTTGGAAACTATCAACCTCACTAAGAAGATAGTGGGAAAAAGCTATTTGTTTACATAAAAGTTGTCATCTGCAGGAGTCAAAACATTTCAGTATGTTAAAGAAGTTTCTCAGAATATATCAACCCACTGGAGTTAGGCAAGTTATTTGTCTTGAGGGAACAAGTAAGTTTTCACTTGCCTTAAAGCAAAGTCTGCAAATGGTTTCACTTTGAAACAGTAAGCTACACCACTGCATCTCTCCAAACAAGCTGCTGAGCAAGAATTACTTACTTTGTCAGCTACTGACAGATCTGAGGAGCTTTCATCAATGATCTTCATGAGGTAGTGCTTTCTTTTAAGAAGATAGGTTTTGTGTTCTTCTTGTTCTTCTGGCAACATATCATCACTCTCAATCTCCTCTGCCTTTCTTTGTCAAAGCTAAGCAACAGCATTTAGATTAATAAGAATCAGCTGGAACGCAAGTAACAAAAAAGCGTTTGGGGTAATGCAAGTTAGGAACTTACCTCGGCAAGATTCCAGTATGAAACCACATTCTTCACAGCTTCAAATGCTAGGAAAGCATCACCAGTTCTGCCTTCAACTGCATGCAACACTGCAAATGCTATACGTGCCTCTTCTTCATAGGCTGCAACCCGAAAGACCTATAACCAAAGCAAAAGACACGTCATACCTAACATAAACTTGGATACTTGGAACAGCTAGTGCCAACATTCAGAAAGTAATCAGGTAGGAGGGGGTTAATGACATTACTAATTTTCCTCTAATACAACAAAATACTTTTTCAAGAAAGTTGGTGCTGAGGGAGTTCAGTGTCATCCAAGCAGATACAGTTTTACAACTAAGAAAAGTTCTCAAAAAAGATTTTTCCCCCTTTATCAGATACATTCTGATACTACCAAATCTCATCGTTAGTAGTCTTACAGTAACAAAACACTGAGTTGCACAATGCAAAAAAAAAAAAAACAAAACAAAAAAAACCAAAAAAAACCCAACAACAACAACAGCAAAAAACGGTGTAAATGTAAGTGTCTTATTTTCAGCTGGGACGGAACTGTTTTCTTCAGTGTGACTGGTACGATGCAATGTTTTGGTTCTAGGAGAAAAGGAGTGTTGATAACACACCAAAGTTTACAGTTCCTGCTAAGCATGTTGTACAGAGCCAAGGCCATTCTCAGCAAAGGGTCCAAGGAGTTGGGAGGGAAAAGAATGAGGACAGCTGACTTAAACCGGCCAAAGGGATATTCCGTACTGTATGATATCACGCTTAGCCATCTTCNCCAACAACAACAACAGCAAAAAACGGTGTAAATGTAAGTGTCTTATTTTCAGCTGGGACGGAACTGTTTTCTTCAGTGTGACTGGTACGATGCAATGTTTTGGTTCTAGGAGAAAAGGAGTGTTGATAACACACCAAAGTTTACAGTTCCTGCTAAGCATGTTGTACAGAGCCAAGGCCATTCTCAGCAAAGGGTCCAAGGAGTTGGGAGGGAAAAGAGTGAGGACAGCTGACTTAAACTGGCCAAAGGGATATTCCGTACCATACGATATCATGCTTAGCCATCTTCTGGGTTAAACCACAACCGTAAGCTTGTATACTGACATACAACCCCCCTTAGTCTAATCTTAGATCAATCAGTCTGCACCTGAATGTCCACATTACGGAAATGTTTGAAGAGAGGATCAGTCGGTTCAGGAATACTTTTGTTCTTTTTGATGGTTTCCAAACTAATCAGAATTTTCTTCCAGTAATAGACACTTCGTCCAATGTACTCCTTCTGGTCACAGAAAAATTTCAGGCTAGCGCCCTGTTGAAGAAAGGAAATAGAAGTTATCTCAACAAATCCAAATCAAATGTTATCAGTACTTAATTTTCCCTGGTGTAGTCATTTTCTTGAAAAATTTCAAGAATTTTTCTCTGACACGTGATGAATTTCAGGAGGTCTCTCTCTAGAGTTATCTAAAGGAACATACAGGGAGAAAATAACACTACCGTCCAATATAATGTTAAGAGGTAGTCAGGGAGAGAGTACTTGATAGGTTGACTAGAGAAACTAACTTACCTGACAAAGTTAATAGCAGTTCTCAATAATACATTCTCATCTGATTTTGTTTACTTTGTGTGTTTAGTATACAAAAGGAGAGAAAAAACAGATTACACATACTTTAAAATAATCTTAGCTTACTGTTTTTTGCAGGCTTCTTGCCCAGTGTATAATTAAGGCAGGTTGAAGGCCATGCTTCTCCAGCGCTCGCAGAGTACTTAATCCATGCTGTACAAGAAACTTCAGTTTTGTCACTGATTCTGGTCTGAATATCAGAAGAAACATTCCTCAGTTAGTATTTTCTCTTTTTCTTCGATTCACATCACTTGTTTGATGAATATAACAAGTAGCTTTGCTTCTAACCTAGTTCTTGTTTAGAAATACGATATTAGAAACACAAAGCCCATTTTTAGAAAGCTCTTATGTGTCTCAAACCCCTACTGCAACAAAACTTTCACATCCAAAATAGTCCAACAAAGCAAACTACTTTTACACAATCTGTGGGATTGTTATTATTATTGCCACTTTTATGCTTTCCTGTGCGACCTGCTGTAGGGAACCTGCTTTAGTAGGGGGTTGTGCTATAGATGACCTCCAGAGGTCCCTTCCAACCCCTGCAGTTCTGTGATTCAG
>NW_018364559.1:75481-94220 GCF_002078875.1 Numida meleagris | reverse complement strand
GCTGCTCCTGCTGGTGGTTTTGTGTGCCATGGACTGCAGGGGGAGTAAAACAAATGCTTAACCAGTACCAGAACAGGCAAGTCCGCCCTCTGAAGTAAAATACATGCAGTATTACAGTCCTGGTTCAGTATTTCTGCCTGAACAGGGGCATGCCCAGGCTGTTTGTACCGCACCCTTTTGCCTGATATTGATTGCTGGATGATTATATCAGGCACCAAACAGGCGATTTCTGACCTGCCAGAGCAACACAATCAGTGCTCTTTTCACAATGAAAATTGAGGTTTGTATTATAATACCTGGGATCCATGTACCAATTACTTGTGGAGCTACTAATCCCTCCTCTTCTACTTGCATCCTAGTGATGTTATTTGTTGTTGCCCAGAGATGTGTTTGATGCCCTGTCCCTGGAGACTTTCAAGGCAAGGCTGGATCAGGCCCTGGGCAACCTGATCTTGCCGTGCCTGGCCCTGTTCATTGCTGGGGAGTTGGACTAGATGACCTTTAAAGGTCCCTTCCAACTCTAAGGATTCTGTGATTCGACAATTCTGTGATAATAATAGCTATAACAATAAAAGAATATATAAACAAGCGATACATCGTGCAATTGCTCATCACCCAGTGACTGGTGACTGGTCAGTCCCCAAGCAGTAGCACCCCCCTGACCAACTCCCTTGGGTTTTATTGTTGAATGTGTTGCTTTATGGCATGAAATGTCCCTTTGGCCAGTTTTGGTCAGCTCTTCTGACCGTGTTTCCTCCCAGCTTCTTGTGCACCATCAGCCTCCTCACTGGCAGGGCAGTATGAGGAGCTGAATAGTCCTATAGTTAGTGTAAGAACTGCTTAGTAACAATTAGAACACTGCTGTGTTAACAGCATTTCATAGCATGTATGTCTGAAGTGTCTGGCATTTTAAGAATAATATTCTTTCTAAGAAATTTGGAAATAAAAAGCAATTTTATTTATTTTTTTTTAATTTATTTTTTGTTTTATCTACAGAGAGACTTCCCTAGTTGCAGGGAAACACAAAGGCTTACCCATTATCCAATGCTGATTTGATACAATGTCCTTAGTAACTCCCTGAAAGTGTATGCCTTCTCCTTTCTCATTGTAGAGGACAGCAATCCAGTGGTAAGGTTTGAGAAGTTAAAGTAATATTAATAGCAATAGTAAAGATCCCATTGATGTGGAATATTGTTCTAAAGAAATTTCTGATGACCTACTGAGGTCCCTTCCAACCTAAATTATTCTATGCTTCTTTGATACAGTACTGTGTGATATAACAGAGTTGACATTAGAATAAGGCAGTATCTGAATAAGACAATAGTTATTGTTATAGATATCCAGAATATATTTATATAAACATATATAATTTATATAATCACAAGCTGTGGAAACTGGGAGAAGATTCATTAGAAGTACAGATAGTTTTTGTTTCATTTCCATTTAACCACACCAAAATTAGAGGACAAACCTGACAATAATCAGTTCAGCTCCTTCTATATTCTGTGGAGAACCTCCTCCCCTCTTCACATTCAGTCCATCTATTTTCAACATTTAGCTTAGGTTCCACTGTCCCATCAGTGTGGTACACTGTGTTTTTCCACTAACTGTAGAAAGTTTTCTGCATGTCTAGTTAAGACTAAATGCTGATATTTCAGACAACTGAAGTTATAAATCATGAATTCCAGACTGAAATAGCTTAGACTGCTTTGGACTATCAGGTGGACCCTTGACTCATGCACTCTGGTTTGGAAAGTTACTTACATTACTGTTTGTACAATATTCAGTTATTTTGCTAACATTCAGTATTTTATCACTGAAGAAATTCTGGCAAGTAAAAGCTCTTGCTGTCTGACAGAGACTGTGAACATAATATTTAATGTTATCTATCTTATTATCTTTCTAGAATTGTCGCTATTTGCTGGATCAAGTTCTCAAAGATCAACCTGAGCATATAAAGAGACAAACTGCTGTGTATTTCTGTCACAGGTGTGGGTTACAATGTGAAAGCCATCACGGTAGATAATACCCAGGTAGCTCTACAACTCTGGGACACTGCTGGCCAGAAACGGTGAGAAACAATCTAAAGTTTTATTTCCTTGAATCATCTTTTTAAAAGTTAGTATGCATGGACCTGATACTGCTTTTCATGAGAGGATCAAACATAGGAATATTCCTAACAAAGCCAGTGAATTAACTGCAGTGATGTGCTGATTTGGTGCTGAATTATCAACTGAAATACTGTCAAGTCTGTAAAAGACATTCATAGTAGAACTCTTAAAAGTTTAGTATCATATAACTTCAGAAGGAAGACTGACTTTAAAATGTACCTCAAATTATTTCTATAGCAGAGAAGGTGTATGCCTTATTTAGATTATTTAGCATCCTAACTTGGGGTTTCAAGCATGCATCACTTCCCTTAATTTGGATCCTAAGCTGGGAGGCTCAAGTGGTTTGTAATATATGGAGGCCACTGGGTCAACCATCTCTGGGTTTTAAATTTAAACCTCTAGCCTCTCATCCAGTTTTTTGCAGTCCCCGGCAGAGATTCGGAGTCACTCTTCAGAGTGCCCTTTAGAATGCCATTATACCGCTCTATCGGTCCCACTCCCATTGGATTAGAAGGCATATGTGACCGTAAAATGCATTCCTTGGCCGCTCTCAATGACCTCAGGAATACTGTACGTTGCTGTCAGCTTGGTGAGTGCCTTGATGGTGTAGGATTGATTTGCATGAGGTACTGGATAGGCTTGCTGTATCAACACATGTCAGAGTGGCCCCTTCAGACTGAAGGAGGGGGAACTATATAGACAGCCTACCATCTCTACAGGGGGTTGTGTCCTCTGGCAAGGCGAGTTGTCATCTCCAGTAGTGTCCTCAGTCGCATTTTGGCACAAGCAGGGCACAGTCGTGATGTGCCTGGACAGGTGTGTCCAATATCTGATATTTGGACAGGCATTCTCCATGGTTTTACTACTGCCCACATCATCTTTTGTCCAGCACATCACAACTTCTTGTGCAACCAGTGAGCAATGTTCTCTGCTTGTGAATCTTCCAGCCACCTGACCCAAGCCACTGTGTCAGCTTCATCATTCCCAGGTGACTACATGAGCTGATGTCCAGATGCATGATAGGCATACACAGTACTATGCCTGGCCACATTCCATATGTCAGTTCACGTGTCTCAGTCCCATACTGCTCAGGCATGGATAGTCCAGTCCTGAGCAGCCCACTGTGCAATCCAAAGTGTGAATCCTCGGTAGACTGCCCAGCTATCTGTGCAGATGTTCAACACACTGTCACCTGGCTCTTGGGTTATAACCATCCACACTGCTCAAAATTCAGCCTTCTGGCTACTTTGTCCATCTTCTTCTTCAAACCAGATCATCTTGGTTGAGGGATGGTATGGAACTGCACATCATTTACTCAGATTTCCTCTGCTGGCCCCATCTGCATACAAGGTATCCTCTGGAATTGGATATTTTCCTTCTTGTAAGGGACTCTTATCTGGTGGAGTAACAGAAACCTCCTGTGGTGTATTGCTATGGTATGTCACCAAGCCAAGTATTTTCTGCAATTCTTCCTTCAGTGGCAAAGAGGACAAATGGCTGCATTGTCCCAGATAGGCAACCTAGAATGTGGGAATACAAGAAAGAATATTCAGAGCAGAAGCTGCAGAGCAAGACGAATGGCGTGAGAAAGGAATGCTGAGAACCAAAGACACCTCCAGGAGAACAAAAACAAAAGCCAAGTGAGCTGTGTGATCACTGTGTGATAATGACCCTGGTTGGAGGAAGAGTGTGTAGGTAGGAACGACTCATGACTCTGATTGGATGAGCGCCTGCATGCACGGTTAAGGAGTGTACATGGAATGTTTTGTTGACATGTAAAGGCCGGTGGGAAAGTTGAAAGAGAAAACTTGTGAATGTATATAAGGAATGTTAGAATCTGTAATAAATGATTTGGATTGTTCACATCTGAGTCCGTGCCTCAGATGCTGCACCAAGGTACCACCATTTAGGCTTGGGCCATTGCTGTCTTAGGAATACAACCCAGATCTTTCACCCACCCCTGAATAGGCAGCATTATTTTTACTGTTACCTCTGCTGTCTGTGTTATTGGTTCAAACACCTACAAAGCAGAATAGGTAGCCAATAACTGTTTCTCAATCATAGTGTATCTCTATTCTACTCTATGCCATACCTGAGACCAAAAACCTAAACTGGGGTCCAAACAGAACCTGGGCACTGCCACAATCCCCATCTGAAGAAAAACCCATATGGTTTTCTTATACTGAAAGGAAGGATTACTGTGACGAGAGGAAACCTGGGAGAAAAGCCCCAAACAGAAATCCAGCTAACTTTAGGAAGAGAACTCTGTGAGTGGAAAATTTTTATTCCAATCTTAAAGTGAAAGAGAATAAGAGAAGGTGAGATGTGCAGCTGATTATCCAGACAAATGAAGAATGATAGCAGAGAGTGCTTTTCCAAGCACTTTTTCTCCAAATTATCTTTTACAAATAATTGACTTACTGTTGCAGTCCTCTGTAGTAGTAGTGATCTCTTTGAATCTTCTGAATGTGAAAAGGAGGCTGATTTTTCAGGAAGAATGGTATTGCTAACTACAATTCATGAAATACTTCAATTTTTGAACAGGATCTGCAGTGAAGAACAGTATCAGAGCTTCTCCAGTTTATGGAATTCTGTAATTAATATGTAAACAAAATTGATGGGGTTTAACTCTTATTAAGAGCAGATGATTAGAAGAAACTGTATGCCAGCATCCTTCTTTTGGTGTGGCTGGGAGTGGATTACTACAAAATTTTATTTTGTCACATTGCTACTTCTTCTGGAGAGATCTATAAACAGATTAATACTTTCAGGTACTGACGTCTTACTAAGCAGTTTTTCAGAAAACTGATGGTGTCATTGTGATCTATGATATAACAGCAAAAGACACATTCACAGCTGTCAAGCAGTATCTGATAAGCATTGAGGTAATGTGACATAACCTTAAGACTAAACTGTGTTGTCACTGTTCTCTGCCTTCCGTGAGATAGGAAAGGTTAGCAGGACATAGAATAGAAAGCAGCCTGTTTCTTGAGCTGTAGCAATTACATTTTTGTTAGCAATTTTTTATCAATACAGTTATCAGAAAAGCTGTTTTTAGATTATTTGTATATGAAAATAATTACAGTTTTTAAGGTCTTAAAATGAGGTTTGGAGAAAGTCTAGCATGGACGACTTCACTTTCTCAAAAAGCTGACTACTCCCATTGGATCACCACTAACACTGGGATGTTCTTTGGCTCAGTGAAGATAGTCATGAACAGTTTGACAAAAAAAAAAAAAAAAGACTGTAAAATTATGTACATTCAGTGCTATAAAATCGGTTCATGGTAGACAGTTAATTTTCCTGGGGATCATTCTTTGACCTAAATGAATAAATGTCATATTCCATAGAACTGAGTACCTTCTGTTAATTCTTTTTCCTTTCTCTCAGTATATATTTGTGACTCACAAACAACGAGAGTGTGAGAGACTGAATTTGCTTGTGGACGCATGAAAAAGTGAAAATAAAACTGTGGCTGCTGCCATTAAGGACTGAGTTACTAGGGAGAACAAAATGTGCCTATTTGTTCACTGTTTCAGGGTACTGCTGCTGAAAAAATAGGGAACAAATTGGTCTGCCAAGATGATTTAGACCTATTTTATTGAGTGTGTTCTAGTATAATAAACTGTTTTTTGTAATGGCCAGTGGGTGTCTTTACAATTGAAATTAAGCAGTTGCTTAAGCAGTTGCATCTGACTAGCTATACTGAGGAAAGTGTAGTAGAATGCATTTTGTGAGAAAGAGGCATCATTAAATAAATGATCTTAACAAATCAATGGTTGTTGTAATTCAGTATGATAAAAGCTAGAGAGGAATGCCAGTTTTTGATTAAAAAATCAAATTTTGCAGCCAAAATCTTAGTGTTTTTCAATGTACTAGTCCACTCACCTTTACTGACCAATTTTATTTAGCACAAGCTGGTGCTCAGTTGAAGACATTCAGCTAATTCCATTTTCTACTGTGGTGTTTGGACCACTTTATGAATGTATTCATTACAATAATTGTAACTATTTTCAGGAGTTTTGATTTGTGCCTATTTCACGTATTTTTGTGCCTATTCTGTATATGTCTCCACTACTTTATGTAATCTATTTGGGATAGTAGTACCCAGATTTTGTCATTAGTTTCCTTTTCATGTAATTAGAAAAGCAATGGCTATTAAGAAACGATGTCAAAGACCGTATAGCATGGCATTTTTCTCTATCTCATTATAGTATAGAGTCTAATAAGCTTCTGTCATGGACTATTATTAAAAAATGCAAAACTGATGCAGTCTTTAGCAGTCTGTCTTTTTAATGACTTTTATCCAACTTTAATTCTTGATGTGTTTGTTAAGTACAGCAGCATGTTATTGGCTCATGTGTGATGTCTTAAATTTCTTATTGTATTGTGACATTTGTCTATTCTTATCCTCTTGATCTGCTTTTTTTTTTTTTTTTTAAGAAAATGCCTCATTTAGTATTTATTCTTCAATCTACAGGAGACAACTGGTGAGAGTATACCTGTGCTTTTGTTGGGTAATAAAACTGATAGTGAAAAGGAAACTGAGATCCCTAATGGAATGGGAGAGCATCTTGCAAAGGTACTATACTTAGAAGTAAAGCATTTACAAAACCTGAAGATGAAGGCTTTTAAATGCAGTTTGAATGTATCTAAATTCACAAAAACACAGATTACTTTTAATCAGGAAAGTATTTTTAAGGACGAGGAACCCCATTATACTTAAGCTCTCAGTCATGTAACAGCTGATAATTATAGTAGTTGTAAATTCATCAAGATGAAAAAACAAAAGGCAAGAGGTGCTAAAGATATTTAAGAATTCAGTCTCTCTTCTCTCCCCTTTTCCTTTGTACTCCCTTTTTCCCTCTTTTCCCCCTTTTTTCTCTTTTTCTCTCTCTTTTTTTCTCTTTCCTTCTGGATGGATTCCCAACAGAAAGATAATCTGGGGATATTTTTTCCCTCCTACCTCCTGTAAATATAGTAGGCCATCTGTTATTTCTGTGTATAGTATGAGTAGAAAATGTGTTTAATTTTAGTATCTTTCCATCAAGTAGAGAGAAAAAATAAATAAAGTTAACAATCTGCATCTAGTAGAGCACTAGTTATCCATGGGCTATATTTTAAGCATCATGGGAATGCGAATAGAAAAGATATCTGTTTATATTCCTGTATACCATGCCCATCAATTTTTCTTTTGAAGTACTCTATACAATGCATGTAATTTGAATATAAATACCTACAGAATATTAATTTAATTAGAAATAAGTCAGCCCAACATTTATAAGAAATTAATTGAGGTGGTAGGGATATAAGTAAATTAATCTATTGGATTTCCCGCATGTTTCTTCTTTGAAAATAGATTTACAGCTCTGCTTGCTGGTAGTCAGAAAGGTTATTTAAAATGTAGCTGAATTGTTCTTGTTCTATGGGAAGAACTGCTGCTAGCCATTTATGTATAATGGACAGATTTAGGGTCAGATCTTTTTTTGATCCATTCTGATTGTTCATACAGCCTCTTTAGTTTGTGTCCATTATTTTAATTTGAGTAATATCTAACTTGACCTTAGTTCCTGAAAGGTTCTTCCTCTAGGAAATCTGTTTTATTTTCATATCAGGAGAGAAATGCTAATACTTTTGAGACGCTGGAAGCTAGGAGGGACACCAGAGTGTAACACTGAATCTTTCTGTGAAAAAAAACAAGTGGCACATAAGTGCTAAATGGACAGAGTAGGTGTCTCATCTGCAATTTAGGTCTCTTAAAATATTGCACTAGTGAAACAAAGATGAATCATTCTAACATACAGAACTCACAGCCCACCAGGCCATTAATTGCAACATGTTATGCGAGAAAATAAAATGTTTTCTATAACTAAAATAAAATATTTGTCAAATGAAAGATGGTTGTAATCAAATGACTAGATTCAAATGACTCATATGAATGTTTGAATATGCTGCTTGAAGGAGCTGAAGTAGGTGTGTCCAATCCGCAGGCTGCATGCAGCTCAGTACAGCTTGCAATGCAGCCCACCCCCCTCCCCACGCAGTAAAGGCATCAGCTCTTCCCTGCGGAGCAGTCCGGGGCACATGTCCATTGCTCAGCAACAGCCAAACCTGTGTCCAGTTCTGGGCTCCCCAGTACAAAAAAGACAGGGATCTCCTGGAAAGAGTCCAGTGGAGGGCCATGAAGATGATAAAGGGCCTGGAGTACCTCTCTTACGAGGAAACGCTGGGCGACCTGGGTCTGTTCAGCCTTGAGAAAAGAAGACTGAGAGGGGATCTGATCAATGTTCATAAATATCTAAGGTGCAGGAGGCAAAGGGACGAGGCCAGACTCTTTTCAGCAGTGCATGGCAATAGGACAAGGGGAAACGGCCACAAACTGAAGCACAGGATGTTCCTCACAAATGTGAGTAAGAGCTTCTTCACAGTAAGGGTGATGGAGCACTGGAACAGGCTGCCCAGAGAGGTTATGGAGTCTCCTTCTCTGGAGATGTTCAAGACCCACTTGGACACCTACCTGTGCAACCTGGTCTTGGATTGGACCAGGGTTGGACTAGATGATCTAGGTCTTGGACATTCTGGGGTTGGACTAGATGATCTCTAGAGGTCCCTTCCAGCCCATACAATTCTGTGACTCTGAAACTGTCAGTGTGCTATTAATTCTGCATCTACTGAAAGCAGGTCATGGGGGGAAGAGGGGGGCAGTGCTGTGCAGTGCTGACTCACATGATGGCAAATAACTGTATGCATTTTTATGCACAGGCTAAACATGGGGCTCTGAAAAGCAAAGAATACCCAGCCTTGGTTTTTGTTTTGATAAAGGAACTTGAAAATAGAATCATAGAATCTTTAGAGTTGAAGGGACTTTTAAAGGTCATCTAGTCCAGCTCCCCTGCAATGAACAGAGACATGCACAACTAGATCAAGTTGCCCAGGGCCTGATCCAGCCTTGCCTTGAAAGTCTTCAGGGACATCAACTGCAACCACATCTCTAGGCAACCTGTTCCAGTGCCTCATCACTCTCACTGTAAAAGACTTTTTCCTTATATCCAGCCTAAATCTACCCTCTTTAAGCTTGAAGCCATTTCCCCTTGTTCTATTACCACAGACCCTGCTAAAGAGTGTGTCCCCTTCTTTCTTATGGCTCCCCTTTAGATATTGAAAGGCCCCTATCATGTTCCTCTCAGAGCCTTCTCTTCTCCAGGCTGAACAGCCCCAGCTCTCAGCCTGTCCTTGTAGGAGAGGTGTTCCATCCTTTTAATCATTTTTGTAGCCCTTGTCTGGATGCGATCCAACAGGTCCATGTCTGTCCTGTACTGAGGACTCACATTTGGACGCAGTACTCCAGGTGAGATCACACTAGTGCAGAGTAGAGGGGCAGGATCACATCCCTCTCCCTGCTGACCATGCTATTTTTGATGCAGCCCAGGATACGGTTGTCTTTCTGGGCTGGGAGAGCACACTGCTGTCTCACATCGAGCTTGGCATCCACCAGTACCCCAAACTCCTTTTTGGCAAGGCTGCGCTCAATCCTTTCATCCCCCTGTTACTGTTGATAGTGAGGGTTGCCTAGATCCAGGTGGAAGACCTTGCACTTGGATTTGTTGAACCTCATGAGGTTCTCCTGGGTCCAATGCTAAAACCTGTCTAGATCTTTCTGAATGGCTTCCATCCCTTGGGCATGTAAAATGCACCCCACATCTTAGGGTTTCAAGACTGCGAAGACCATTTTCAGTTGCTATAGATACATGACCTGGGATTCCTGGGTTCTCCTTGGCTAAGTGCTGCACGAATTATTGAAGAATGGGGAACTATAAGGGACAATGGTCCCATTATTAAATCCCCTTCAAAAATGGCCGAATTTTTGAATAAATTGGAATGAACTTTCCTAACAACTGAGCAAAGAGTAGCAGCAGCATCTGCTGTACCATGGCTGCTACTACTAACTCCGGAGTATCATTACTCCGAGGAAGGATTGAAAGATGAAAACAAGCTTTTAAAGGCTTGTATCAGAAAACTGGAAAATGAAATTACATCTCTGATGGGGTGAAGTGCCAAATCACGCTTCCCCTCTGAAATTACGAACCATATCATCAGAAGGGGAAAAGGACTTAGATCAGCAGGATCCTTGGATCCCGGTTGAATCTAAGAATAAAAAGAAAGCCAAGCAGACCAAAATCCAACTAGAGGATCTGGAAGCCTCAGATCCTCTAGAAATAAGTCCAGTAATAACTCAAAAAACAAAGAAAGTCCAAGATAGACCAGTGGGGTTGTCACCTGAGGAGTGGCCTCCTGCCCACACCACATTACATGTAACAATGTGCCCGAACACAGCTGCTAAACTCATGGATCTGTTACGATTTAAGCAAAAACCACAAGAGACCATACCAGCTTGGCTCTTGAGATTATGGGACATGGGGTCTGAAAGTAGTTATTAATGGACCCGAGATTTCTAAACTTGCAACCATTACCACACATCCGGCTCTCAGACAAAGACTGTATGTATATGGGAACTGCTGAGTCATGGCCTGAACCACTGATTGAGCACCTGGAGGAAAGACCCAGTCAGCCCTGGGAGCACAGGTGAAGGCAATTCCCTGCGAACCCAAAATATTCTGATCTGGGTGAGCAGTCTATTTCCCTTCCCTGGTAGTGCCCTGCTATCGTGCTGGTCCTTCCACCTTGTAACACCTTTTCCATCATGTTGGTCCTTCTGATTGCTACATTTGGCGAGCCAGGCAGACCAAAATATTAAAATGGCTTTCCTTTTGAATATCTTTAAGTGGGCCAAGGGGGAGAACGTCGTCCCTCTAGATAAAAACTTGCCGGGGCACATCTCAGGATTCCTGGGTTCACCCTTTTATGAACTGGCAGCCATAATTGAAAACTGGGGTCCCTTGCGGGATAGTGGAAATATTTCCCAGTCACTGCCTGGCATGGCGAAATATTTCTATGGATTAGATAAAAATATCCTAATTACAAAGGAACGCCGACTGGCTGCATCCACTGTGGCATGACCCCTGTTAATGGCTCTAAATTGCGCAGAACTTTTGAATAATACTTCAGAAAATGAGAACCAACTACTGTGTGATTGCACTGAAAAACTTGAGCAAGAGCTTGGCCTATTGACAGGGAAAAAATCAAGTTTAACTTTCTCCTTAAAACAAATATGGAATATTTCACTGGAAATTACTCGGGGCCTTGAACCAGTAGACCTGGGTAATCCGACAGGAAAAATCTCAAGATCAGATCTCGAAGCCCCACTTGAGGTGGATTCCTTTGAGATCTGACCAGTAGTGATGAAAAAAATAAAAAAGATACAGGATAGACCAGCAGGGGTACCCCCTGATCAATGGCCCCCTGCCCAAACCCATCTCCATGTAACAGCTCGCCCCTATACAGCATCTGAATTGATGGATTTGGTGCAATGATTTCGGCACAAACCAAGGGAAAGTGTACCAGCTTGGTTACTCCGATTATGGGACATGGGGGCAGAGAGTGTTGTGGTCGGTGGGCCAGAACTTTCCAAGCTCACATCCATTACCTCGCACCCTGCCCTTAGACAAAGACTGTATGCCACTGTGCAACATAATGAGGAGAATCATACCCTAATGGATTGGTTGATGGCGGTATGCCATATCACTTGGCCTAATAAGGCTGATGTCCCGGTGCATGCAGGTTGATGGTCCTCCATGGAGGACCTCCAAACATACATTCGTGAGCTAGGAGTGAAAGAGGCCATTTATGAGGATGCCTTTGAAAGTCCTGATTTAGTAAAATTCTTGGCCGGAATGAGGGACCTAATTTTACAGCAGGCACCCTCCCACCATTACGGCACACTGTTATCTATATTGAACCCCCTGGTGGCCTCAGAGGCCATTATTCAGCAGGCCGCCCAGTTGGTGGCTGAGCTGGGGGAGATGGAGCACTTAAGGGTAAGGCGTAACATTAGGACAGTGGAAGGGGCTGAGGTATATCCATTAATTACAACTAGAAAAGCTGACACAGACACCCCAGTCGGGCCCCATACAGGTGCCCTGTAAACAGATGTTTAATGACCTTATAAGGGCCGGGGTGGCTTTTGCTAGAATCAATCTCCAACCTAATCATGTTTTGCTTCAGTTATGGAAACAACTAAGGGACGTCCAAAAATTTCAAAATACCTCCAAAAGAACAGGGGTATGAATAATTGAACAAATACCAGAAAATACTTGGAACCTAGAGGACTTTATAGTCCCTAATAAAAGGAAAAAGCCGCCCCAGGTGACTCGGGCTACGATGCCCGAGCCACCTGAGGAAAAAGACTTGGCACTCACCCAATTCATGTCTTGATAGGGGATATTAGTCCCCATGTAACTAGGGCCTCCAGACAGGACCAGAGGCCCTATTTTGAGCTGACCATTTTTCGGTCCCGAAAGAACATACAAAGGGTTATGACACTGGCTGACACAGGCACGGAAACATCAATTACTTATGGAAATCCGACTAAGTTTAATGGGGATAGAGCGATGATCGGTGGCTTCGGGGGACAGACCATTCCAGTTACCCAGACGTGGTTGAAACTGGGGGTTGTGCATCTCCCGCCCCGAGTGTATAAGGTGTCTATTGCCCCAGTCCCAGAGTACATGTTGGGCATAGACATTTTATGGGGTCTGGCTCTCTAGACAACTGTAGGAGAGTTCAGACTCTGACAGAGATGTATCAGTATCCGGGCGGTGCAGGCGGTATTGAGAGGCCATGTGAAGCATGAGCCTATTCACCTGCTGGAACTGCGCCGGATTACTAATGTGAGGCAGTATAGACTGCCGGGGGGGGGCAAGATGAAATATCAAGGACTGTGCAGGAATTAGAAAAAGCTGGGATCATAAGACCTGCACATAGCCCATGTAATTCCCCCATATGACCAGTGTGGAAGTCAGATGGCACATGGAGAATGACAGTAGACTATAGGGAATTAAATAAGGTCACGCTGGCTGTTCACGCAGTTGTACCCAATATTGCCTCCCTAATGGACACATTGAGTAGGGAAATAAAAATTTCCCGTTGTGTCCTAGACTTGGCGAATGCATTCTTCAGTGTTCCAATTGCTGAAGAATCACAAGACCAGTTCGCATTTACATGGGGAGGCAGGCAGTGGACCCTTCAGGTCCTGCCACAGGGGTACGTGCATTCACCAACATACTGCCATAACCTAGTGGTGCGTGACCTGGCAAACTGGGAAAAACCTAACACTGTTAGCTTGTATCATTATATTGATGATCTCATGTTGACATCTGACTCACTGGAGGCAGTAGGGCAGGTAGCAGATTCATTAACTACCTATCTGCAGGAAAAAGGATGGGCTACAAACCCTCAGAAGGTGCAGGGTCCAGGCCTGTCCACTAAATTCCTGGGGGTAGTTTGGTCAGGAAAGACAAAAGCACTACCCAGTGCTGTCATAGATAAGGTTCAGGCATTCCCAGTCCCTACAACACCAAAGCAGCTGCAGGAGTTCTTGGGTATATTGGGATATTGGCGTTCCTTTTTCCCTCATTTAGTGCAGCTGCTGAGACCATTATATAGGCTCACAAAGAAGGGGCAACTATGGGACTGGGGCAGAACGGAACATGAGGCTTTCCAACAGGCAAAACTGTCTGTTAAACAAGCTCAGGCATTGGGTATATTTGATCCTACCCTTCCAGCTGAACTGGATGTCCATGTAATTCAGAACAGGTTCAGCTGGGGCCTATGTCGGCACCAGAATTCCATTTGAACCCCCGCTGGGCTCTGGTCTCAGGTCTGGCATGGAGCAGAAGAGAGGTACAGTATGATTGAAGAACAGTTATTGCCTGCCTACTCTGCATTACAGTCAGTAGAGCCAATAACCCAAACATCTGAAGTCATAGTTAAGACCACCTTACCAATTCAGGGTGGGTGAAAGATCTGACCCACCTTCTGAAGACAGGGGTGGCCCAAGCACAGACAGTGGCATGATGGGTTGCCTATCTCAGCCAGAGGAGAAGTCTGTCTTTGTCACCATTGAAATAAGAGCTCCATAAGATCCTAGGCCTTGTGACGTATCACAGTGATGCACCAGAAAAGACAGTGGTCACTCCAGACCATTTAGGAAGGGAAATTTCCCATTCCTGAAGGTGCCTGGTATACAGATAGGTCCAGCAAGGGTAACCCAAGCAAGTGGAGAGCAGTGGCATGCCATCCCTCCACTGAAACAATCTGGTTTGAGGGGGATGGTCAGAGTAGCCAATGGGCAGAAGTGTGAGCCATGAAGCCGACACATTGGCTTAAGTTTGATGGACTGAGGATTCACCATCCAAGAACATTGCCCACCGGTTACATTGGAAGCTTTGGCATGCCGAACAAAAGACAGTGTGGGCAGATGCTAAAGCACGGAGGCTGCCAAGACTGCAATGCTTGCTCCAAGATGAGACCGAGACCACTGCCCAAAACAACAGCCCATCTTATTAGAGGACACAATCCTCTCCAGCAATGGCAGGTAGGTTACATTGGGCCCCTCCCTCAGTCTGAGGGGGTGAGATATGCCCTGACCTGCATCAACACAGCAAGTGGGCTAATGCAGGCCTATTCAGTGCCAAGAGCAAACCAGGCATATACCATCAAGGCACTCACCAAGTTGATGGCTGACTACAGGATACCACAAGTCATGGAGAGCAAGAAAGGGACTCATTTCACTAGTGCAGTGGTACAGTGCTCGGCAGAAGAAAACAACATTGAGTGGTGATTCTACCTGCCATGTAATCCGATAGGAGCACAACTTTCTGAATGCTATAATGGTATTCTTACAGCTGCCCTGAAGACAGACTCTCAGTTCCTGTAGGAGTGGGCAAAGGCATTCTACGAAACCCTGCAGGATCTGAATGAAAGGCCTGGAGACAGCAGACCCAGTGCCCTGAAGACGCTACAGACAACATGGGCCTCCCTGCCTAGGATCCAAATTACAGGCATTCATAATTGGGTAAGACTCCAGATTGGCAATGAAAATAATATTCTGCTCTCTGACCCTGAAAACCTAGAACGAGGTATCCATAGAATAGAATGGCCTTGGAAGGTGCAAGCTTGCATTGCTAAAGGGACCTTAATCATGTCCCTATGGCAGATCAGGACCCTTCTTTTCGTGTCCGATACAGTTATGCACCCTCTGATATCTGGCCAAAGGGTGTGGTACAGATGGCTAGGATATGCACCAGTGCAAGCCAAAGTGTTGACCCAGGGTAGGAACACAGCCTGTATCTTGCCATGGAGGGCCAACATACCCCTTCTGGTACCTTTGAAACATTTGTACTACTCCCTGTGAGTCTCTTTGAGTCCACAGGATCACTGGGAGGAGCAACATGACATCAAGATGCTCCAGTGTCACTATAAGATCAATATGACACCCTGTGGTGGACTATATGGGACTGATGGAATATGAACCAAACCTTCCCTCATCCAAGCAACTATGTGCCTCCAGGAGAACCACTGAGTACTGGCCCATGAAGGAACATGAACTTCAATCATGAAGCCATCATCAATAATCTCATATTTTGTCAACCTACACTGTAATGGGCAAATTGTACAAAGCGTTGCAGTGTACTGGGTCACCATAATGGACAGGGCTTACCTTTAACCTGCTCAATCATTGGTTCATGCCGTGAAGAGATGGAGTGTAGTGGAAATGCTAAGTCACAGCTTGAACCAGTGATTGAGCTCCTGGTGGGAAGGCAGGGCCAACCGAGGGGAGCTCAGGTGCAAGCAATGTACCTCAGTGACTGGAAGGGGTGGAGCCAGGATCTACCCCTTCCCAGACCTCATTTAAGGGCTGTCAGGGGATGTAAGGGTATTTTATCTGGTGATCTCTGCCTACCTGAGTCCTTCCAAGGGTAAGTAGATTTTTTTTTCTTTTGTTTCTGTGTCTGCTGCTGTATTGAGCATATCTTCTCTTGCTGCAGCCTAAGACTTTGCTATTCTGCTGTCATTGCTGTGCTTTCCATCCCATTATAACATTACATTTGTGCCTTTTCTTTTTGGTAGCGCGCACGTTCTAAACAATTATTGTAAAGGATGAAGTACAGGAGGAGTAAAAGTTCATTTGTAATCTCTGATGAACACCTTGAGACCTCATTAAGACTTGCAACCACTGCCATTAAACAAGACTGTGTGCATAACTAACATACCAAAAAATTGAATATCCCACTAATGTTTTTGTTCCCCTTTTTTTCATGTTTTAAGAAGAATAGTTGAAATTAGAATTTTGTTACAGTATCTATTAATGATCTTGTATATTTTAGGAGAGCTGCATTAGAGGTAATGCCTCCTGTTGTATTATGTTAACACATGACATCAGAGTCAAATGTTGGCAGTATGGCAGTAGAGGTTGAACCTTCCCACCAATAATCCATTATGTTTTGTTGCTGTGTGACAGACAGCTGCAGGGGGGCAATCTGATAGAATGGCATCTGACATGAAAGTAAGTATGAAGCAAAGGTATGTCACTGAATTCCTCTATGTGGAAAAAATGGCGCCCACTGACATTCACCAATGCTTGCTGAATGTTTATGGAGATTAAACAGCGTATGTGAATGCGGTGAGTGCTGTGTTTCAGCAGTGGGAACAGTGGGTCTCCTCTGCTGGCACAATTTCTTGTGAGCACAGCACAATGGCTGTTATCCATTGCTGGAGAAAATGCATAGCTAATGGTGGTGACTACGTTGAAAAATGGTGTTTTAGAGCAAATTCTCAGCTATATCAAATAGTGTTATTGTGGACTTTGTAGATGTTGTAATTTCCAGGGAAATTACAAAAAAAACAGAGGCATTACTTTTGGAGTGAAATAGGTATATGTGACCCAAGGCAATTCCTCTTCACTAAATGTGGCCCAGGCAATCAAAAAGGTTAGACACCCTTTAAGGGGAGGAACAATTAATGAAAACTGGTAAAAAGCAGCATAGATATAAACTGTATGTGTGCTTATTGTGGTAATAGTAACCATGCATTTTAATGAAATATTAATTCTTGACAGTGAAATTCTTATGGAATGACATACTGATGTCTCTACTGGTGAATGAGATTAAGTTGCTTACTTTGTGAAGGATCCCATAGATGCTCACACTTACCCAAAATACAGGTATCTACATGCTGAGCTGATACAAATACGCATGGCCGTATTATGTGAAAGTGATCCTGAATTTGTTCATGAAGGACAAGAATCAGATCAGCTTGCCTTTCTAGTTCAGCTGTTCTAGCTGTTGCTTTGCTTCAGTCCCAGATCTTATGAGTAAGTGAACTGCAACTTCAGGCAGGAATCATGAGTTCCCATTACAATTTATGTATCACAAACCTTCTTTACAAGGCAAGCATCACAGTTCCTTAAATAGAAAGAAGAATAAGTGACAGAGAATGAGGGCGACAGAAAGCTAGAGTAAGGTGCCCAGTGATGCTGTGGGGTCTCCTTCTCTGGAGATATGCACAGATTCCTGTGTGACCTACTCCAGAGAACCTGCTTTAGCAGGGGGTTCGATTAGATGCTCTCTAGAGGCCTGAAGGGAGAACTATCAATTCTTCATTTGAGGTGAATCATATTTACAGTGTGATACCCCAGGGAAAAGGGGAATAGGATGAGAGTGGGGATTCTGGAAGGCACCACAGGGGACAATAAGGCTGTGATGAAGCTGATATAATTCATCCATCTACGAATATAAATATCATGATGTTAAGGAGAATTACATGGTATTCTCTTTGTAGGGAGAAACAACAGACACAAAACAAAATGTTTACAAGCAGTACAAGACTTTCCTGATGGAAAACATCTAAAACTTTCTTGATATTAATAATGAGAATATAAAGAAAGAGGAGGGGAAGGAAGCTAGTCAGTTTTAATTTTTTTATAGAGGCTCCAGAGAACTAAATCTCCATTTAATAAATTTCTCTTTAGCTTTCTCAAGGAAGAGTTTGTATGAGGACAACAATACAGTGTTTCCAGAGCATAATACAGACAAGCTAAAAACAGGCAATGTTCTATTTGAATGGATTAGCGTGATCACTGCCAATTAGTCAAATAAAATGATTTATCATGATGCCTGAATGTCTATATAATTTTTTGGCCACGCACAGTCTTCTTGGGTGTACTTACATAAGGATTTATTGATGCATTTTTCTCTATTCTTCATCTATAAAATAAGATGTTAGTGCATTTTTCTGCCTTGTCTATGCAGACTATGTAAACTTCATATGATGAGGACTGTTTCTGTGTGTTCATACAGTATTTCCTTTACTAACCTGGCAGTGCCGTTGTACAGATATTGCTAATAAAGGAAATATTTTTCTTGGAGTGATACTTACACCACAGAAAATGCCCAGCTCCAACCAGTAATCATTTATTTTCCCCCCTGTTCTTTAATATTCTAATTTGTCTATAGCTTTTTAAAATGAAGTAACTGCCAGTAGTCTACCATGTTTAATAGCTAATTCCCTAGATGGAGATGGATGACATTTCCTAGGTGGTTAATTACATGTGTCCTGATCTTGTGGTTTAACCTGACAAGTAATTAAGCACCACACAATTGTTTGCTCACTTGCCTTCCTAACAGGATGGGGGAGAGAATTAGGGGAGGAAAAAAAAAAAGACAGACCTG
>NW_018364559.1:60703-75459 GCF_002078875.1 Numida meleagris | reverse complement strand
GGGGGGGGGGGGAAGGATAATAGTTAAGATAATGATATACATATATATACATATACAAAATAAGAAACAACTGCTCACTACCTGCCAACCAAGGCTGAGCCAGTTCTCAGGCAGTGGCAGGCTACTCAACCAACTCCCCTGCTTTTCAAGATTTTTTTTCTGCATGATGCCATATGGTATGGAAGATCCCTCTGGCCAGTTTAGGACAGCTGTCCAGTTCCAACTCCTTGTGCCCCCTTCAGCCCTCCTTCACTGGCAAAACAGTACAAGAAGCTGAGAAACAGAAATATCCTTTGTTCCTAACAGCACTGCTCAGCAATAACTAGAAACATTGGTGAGTTATCAACATTACATTTCTCCTAAAGCCCAAATGTCCCAGCTGAAACCTGAACACCTGCCTTCTACTCCTTTATGTTCTTGTTGTGAGTGATATCAATTAAAATTTACTGGTTTGAGGAAGTGATGCTTAGCATTTCCAGGCTGACTCTTCCCTCAGCGAAGAGTTCATTTCACAGACTGTTAGAAATAATCTTAATATTAATTGGTTAAATTGTTTAAATCGCATGAAAAATTTGCCCTGCCACATGGCAGTTGTTGATAAATCCTTTCAGATTCATTCAAGTGTATGGAAGCGATATTGTCAATGAGCTCCCTTGTTGTGAAATTCTATTGTTTGTTGGGAAGAAAGATGTAGGAACAGTATCACTCTGCTTCACTGACTTAAAGTAGTTAGAGATAGACCACAGAAGGTTTTCATTACAGTTCTGTTCAGCTGAGCAGTAAAAAAAAAGTGTTAATTCAATTTCAAGCATCTACCTGCATAAAAAATTTGAGCCAGTCAGCTTCCAGACAGCATCCACACCCAGAAATGGGTGGTTTAACAAGTGGTTAAATGCTGATATTCATGAGAACAAACCATATAAACACTGACAACGTATTCAAAACTGACAGCTAGTAACACAGAAACACTGTTTTAGATCTGCTAAAATAGCTACCATATTTATTTTTAAGGAAATAATGCAAGTTAATCACCATAGCAGTGTTTGACTCTAGGTTTCTGCTCTGTTAATAAGAAAGAAAAAAAGTTTTCTGCGGAATTAAAGTTACAGCAACAGCCTGAACTGGGTGCCTTCAGCAGGGGATCCTGAAAAAAGAAATTCTTAGACAGCTATGCCCCTACACTCTACATTCTAAACCCCTTACCCAACAATTCAGACTAATAGTAATTTTAGGTTTGTAGATCTGTCTGCTCTGAACTGATTTCTTTTGTTGTCTCTAGGTGAACTGTTTTCTCCTGTCTTTTGTAGGTTTGTAGAATTTGCCAACAGCTGCAGTCTGTCAGTATAATTTTTCTTACATGCTTATCTTCTGATTCGAGACAGCTCTATGGCCTTCCTCACTTGTAACAGGATAAAAGTTCAATATCCTGCAGCCTTAGGCTTCAGCAAATTTAGCTACTAATGCTAAGATTCTTCTATACAGATAGCCTACCCAATGGCACAACACTTATGAAGTTTCCTCTTTCCTATTTTTGGCTTTGAAATTTCATGAAGATGATGAAAATTTCAAAAAACTCTAATCTTTTGGAGGCAGGGTATATTTCTAAAAGAAAAAAGAAACAAATTCCTAGGAATTTCTATGGAAACTTCTGAAAACTGAGTCTTAAGTATCATATGAAGGGTGGTTAAATAAGTACAGATGCAATAACTGAGTTAGAGAGGACAGTCGAAGGGTTAACTATTGCATGGGGCTGGGGTAAGTAGAATGTAAGGCAAGATAAGAAAAGGAACTCGGCGAAACTCCATTATCAGCAGGGACCAGTACAAGGAACCGACTGAAGGCAGAGTGACTCTGCAAAGCAGTAGTGGGGTGAAAAGGGCAGAGTGATGAAGACGTCGAACCTTCATCCAACGACCACCAGGAGGAACTACAACACATGCGCTGGAGGGACGGACCATATGCAAAGGAATTCCCAGGAAGTGATGAATATGTAGATGAGTCCTGGGAAACCTGCTGAATATGTAGATGGGTCCCGGGAAACCTGCTGAATATGTATAAGCTTGGCTTTTAAATATCTAACATTTCTGCCCATGGTTATGCGAGTTTGGTAGGGCGGTGACCCCCCTCGCATCCGGTGTGGGCGCAGCACCGTAATAAACATACCTGCTTTATAACCTAATCTCGGGTTATGGAGTTTGATTCCGCAAATCATAACCACAATTAACAGCATAATGAACATTTGCAGACATAATTGTCCTAAGCTACTGACTTCTTTCTTTGAATTTTAAGTTACTGTCACAAATAGCAAGAAGACACAGAGAAAAATGGAAAAGAATAGGAAGTGGAAATCTGGATGCATGAAGAGGGCATGCATGAGAGCTACTCTGAAAGCAGTGCCTCCTATTTCATTATGTTGGCACATGACATCAGAGGAAGATGTTTGTGGAATGCCTTCCTGCCAGTATTCCATTGAATTTTGTTGCTGTACAACGGATGGCAACAGAGGGTCTGACAAAATAGCATCTGACATGGAAATGCATTTGAAGCAAAGACTTGGAATTGAATTCCTTCGTGCTGAAAAAATGTGTATGCATTGACATTCATAGGTGCTTGCTGAACACTTATGCAGACAAAGAGAAGATGTTATCACAAAGAAGCAGTGGGTAGTGCATTTGAGCAGTGGTGACAGCAGTGGTGAGTCACCTCTGCCAGTGCAGATCTTTACATGCATGGTATGCAGGCTCTTGTTCATCACAGGTGAAAATGCATAGCTAATGGTGGTGACTATGTTGAAAAATCGTGGTTTTTTGCTGAGAATTTGCTCTATCAAACAGTGTTGTTTTGCTCTTTATATCTGTTGTAGTTTCCATGAATATAAATAGGAGGCATTGATTTCAGAGCATCCTATGTGATAATACCATGGAAACAATGTACATAAGCTTCAGTTTAATGACTTGTGCAAATATTCAGGTGTCTGTTTTGAGGTGGATATTCTCTCATTCCCTACTACTGTCATCACTGCTGCTGGGTCAGGATTTTGTGCAAATGATCTCTTGATAGTAAAGAGATATGGCTTCAACTAAAGTACTGAGAATGTTGCCAGGGTTTGTTACTTTATCCATTGTTCTTAATTACAAAGCTCCAATGAGCTGCGAAACTGGAAGTGAAAAAACTTCAGTACCTTGCAAAATGTGATTGTGTTTGAGCTTTTGAGAGACCAAGGTCTTACAGTGAAAGAGGCAGTATAGAACAAATATCTGCTAAGAGATGTGTGTAGGTATGGGATTAGGAAACACTTGGATTTCTTTTCTTTTGTTAGTCTTCACAGTTAAGTGCAGAATAAAAATCCCACTTTTTCTCCTCAATTTTGTTTATTTGAGTATCTTAGTGTATCTGTGTTGTTTCTTTAAAGCTGGAATGAGATGTTTTGCAAAATTAATTGAAATAGTCTTTCTCTTCGACCCTAGGATTACAATTTAATTTTGTATGAATGTAGTGCATATTCTTGGCACAATATCAAAAAGTCTTTTCTTCACTTAACTACATAAAAATAAAACACAATCTTAGAATTCTGAACATGACTGACTGTTCCTTGTCACTGATGATAGATTGAGTTCTCTTTGCTAAACCAGTTTGATAAGAACTTAAGGTGATTATTTTTTTTCCCTTTTATACTGTTCTGTAGCCTGACCTCGTTGCCCTGAGAATTCAATCAGGTTCACAATGTCCCTTATAAATCAATGAGGCTCTACATTGTCCCAGAAAGGAATACCTGAACCGATGGTAGGAAAGCTGAGGTCCTGAGGTGTTGTGATAGATCTTCCAGTTCTTGGAAGGTTGGAGAAGCAAGCTTGGAAATGGAAGCTGCTGAGTCCTTGCAGCAGAACACAGGATGTGCTTTTTTCCTTCTCTTTCGTCACAGCTCAAATCTTGTCTGCCTGGTGGCTGAGAGAGAGGGAGAGGTGGATTTTTGAACTTTTGTTGTCCCACTCTACTCTGCACTGGTGCAGCCTCATCTTGAGTGCTGTGCACAGTTTTGGGCACCACAGTCTAAAAAATACATGAAACTAGTAGAGAACATTCAGAGGAGGTCAACAAAGATGAGGAAGGGCCTACAGGGTAAGACATATGAGGAGTGACTGATTTTAACTGACAATTAAATTAACAAATTAACATTTAATTTGTTCAGCCTAGAGGAGACGAGGCACAGGGGAGATCTCATGGTAGCCTACTGCTTCCACATGAGAAGAGTGGAGGAGCAGATGCTCATCCCTTTTCTCTGGTAACAGCTGTAGGACCTGAGGGAACAGCATGAAGCTGTGTCAGAAAAGGTTCAGGTTGGATATTAGGAGAAGATTCTTCACAAACAGGGTAGCTGGGCACTGGAACAGGCTCTCCAGGGATGCGGTCGCAGCACTGATCCTGTCAAAGTTCAAAAAGCATGCTGTTAATCATACAGTTTAATTTTTAGGTAGTCCATAGTAGAGTCAGGAGTTGGACAAGATGATCTCTTGTGTTCCTTCCAACTTGAGATATTATGTGATTCTATAATACAAAGGCTAGTGTAAAAATACAGGTAAATTTGCCCCCTCTGAACTACTTACACAGGTCAAAACACTGGTAATCAAGTTACAGACCTTTAGTACTGTTGCTGAAGTTAGTGAAATTTTAGCAATGCGTAAGACAATTGACAAAAATCTAGGTAGCCAGTTGTGATTTAGTTTTGCTCTAGTCTCAAAAATAATGAATGTCACTTCTTTTGATTAATATATCATAAATATGTGAATATAGCATAAATAATATATATATTTATATTGTATTATCTATAAATATGTAGTATTTCCACTACAATATTATATACTAAGTCATGGCTTTAACCAGTGATTGAGAATCTGATAGGAAGACAGGGAAGTTCAGGTGCGTGCAATGCACCTGAGTGACTGGAAGGAGTGGAGCCAGGATCCACTCCTTCGTAGACTTCATTTAAGGGCTGGCAGTGGAGGTGAGGGCATTTCTCTGGAGATCGCTGTGTACCTGAGGTCTTCTAAAGTTAAGCAGATTTTTTCCTTTGTTTCTGCACCTTCTGCTATTGTATCTAACCAAATCCTCACTTTCTGTAGCTTAAGACATTGCTACTCTGCCATTTTGTTACACTTTCCATCATGTTACAGCTTTCCGTTATGTTACAAACGTGTAATACGTAAATGTATTTTCACTGAGCCACCACAACTATACTTCTTTGATAACTTGTTCACAAAACTATGTCATTCTGTTGATCTCTGGATAAATTTATATACTTTATGTACCAAGGGGAGATGGTTTTGTTTTGATCTCTTACGGGTATTCAATTTTGAAAAAAAAACTTTAGAAAGTGAAATAAATCTTGCTGAGAAGCCCTTCCTTCTGCATAGATGTGCTAAATGTCTAGGCAGACCATTGAGATCAATGAGACACTGGGACAGCCTTGTCTCAGCCAAATAAACTGATATTTCTTTCTATGGTGAGGTGAGTACCATGCAAAGATGTAGCTTAGTTACCAAAACGAGTAAAGTCACGGTGGAACGCTATTTTACTCTGCCTAGTTAGCACTGCACTCAGAGCAAATCAACTTGGGCTCTCTCCCATACTTGCCACGGTTGCATTGCTCTGTGTTTCAAAGCTTCCTCTGAACTTCTTTTGGGCTGAGTTTCATGGTATCCTTTAGAGGTCTGAAAAAATTTGTATCTAGCCTGAACATTCTAATAAATTGTCACTTTTGATGTCTGAAAACAGACTTGCATGAGAAGGCCATTTCACTGATACAGGCGGCTGTAGCAAAAAGCATATGCCCAATTGAACAGATTTGTCTCCAAATGTCTGTCACAAGAGTTCTCACATCAAATGTTTCTGAGGCAGAATCTTCAAAAATTGATCTTCTAAGGAAGACTTTAATAAATATTCTAGCAATTGAGGGGTACAGAGCAGAAATATCAACAAAGTCCCATGGGACTTGAAATATTAAGAAAAAATCCCTTCTCATGTACCTACATACATGACTGATATTTCAAAAGCGTCTGCCCTGTGGCATTTCCCTTTTGGCTTCACCAGCGCCTGCTAGCACTGAAATATAGTGCTTTAGAAATCAAACTCATAGGGATTTGTTCTAGAAAACCACGGCCCATCCTGGATCTTAAGAAACCTAAATATCACAATTACTTTTGGAAACCTTTGTGAAATGTAAATGAGAAACCTGAGACCCAGCCTGCTGTTGATCATATGATCAACAGCCAGTCCTGTTGACATTTGTATTAAGTGAATCTACCTGTTATGATATTCATTCAAGAGTGATAGTTCATTATAGTGAGTTTCTAAGGAAAGCAGAACCAGTGGCAGAACTTCCTCCATTAAAATATTAAGCAAAATTGTTTTAGATGAGAATGTTAGAGACATTACATTTTCATTTTTTAACGTCTCAAAAAAGTTATTTTTCATGTGAGTAGTGAATCTGAAACTAAAGGCTAAAGCTAAGTGGTAGTTCAATAAGTAACTCCATTTTGAAATAAAAACTTTGTCAGTAATTGTGCTGTTTGAATTTCAGTCCGATCAAAGATATAAACCTAGTACCAAGAACTATAAATCATAGAATGGCCTGGGTTGAAAAGGACCTCAAAGATCGTCAAGTTTCAACCCTGCTGCTGAGTGCAGGGTCACCAACCACTAGACCAGGCTGCCCAGAGCCACATCCAGTCTGGCCTTGAATATCTCCAGGGATGGTGCATCCACAACCTTCTTCGACAACATGTTCCAGTGTGTCACCACCCTCTGCGTGAAGAATTTCCTCCTAATATCTAACCTAAACATCCCCTGTCTCAGTTTAAAACCATTCCTCCTTGTCCTCTCACTATCCACTCCTGTAAGCAAGTTCCCCCTCCTGTTTATATGCTCCCTCCAAGTACTGGAAGGCCACAATGAGGTCTCCCCAGAGCCTTCTCTTCTCCAAGGTAAACAAGCCCAGTTCCCTCAACCTTGCTTCACAGGAGAGGTGCTCCAGCCCTCTGATCATCTCGGTGGCCTTCCTCTTGACCCATTCTAAGAGCTCTGCACCTTTCTTGTGCTGGGGGCCCCAGGCCTGGACGCACTACTCCAGATGGGGCCTCACAAGAGCTGAGTACAGGGGGGCCACCACCTCCCTCTCCCTGCTGGACACTCCTCTTTTAGTGCAACCCAGAATATAGTTGGCCTTCTGGGCTGCAAGCACACACTGCTGGCTGATGTCCAGCTTCTCATCCACCAGGACTCACAAGTCCTTCTCCACAGGGCTACTCTCAAGGATTTCTTCCCCCAGTTTGTATAAATACCTGGGATTGCCCCAGTCCAAGTGCAGCACCTTGCATTTGGCCTTGTTGAACCTCATTAGGTTCTCATGGGCCCACTTCTCCAGCCTGTCCAGGACCCTCTGGATGGCTTCCCTTCCCTCCAGTGTATTGACTGCACCACTCAGCTTGGTGTCATCTGCAAACTTGCTGAGGGTGCACTCGATGCCATCATCTACGTCATTGATAAAGATGTTGAAGAGCACCGGTCCCAAGACTGAGCCTTGGGGGATACCATTTGGGACTGGCCTCCACCCTGACACAGAACCATTAATCACAACCCTCTGGCTGCAACCAGCCAATCAGTTCTTAATCCACCAAGCAGTCCATCCTTCAAATCCATACCTCTCCAATTTAGAGAGAAGGATGTGGTGAGGGACACAAAGGCTTCGGAGAAGTCCAGGTAGATAACACCCGTCACCCTTCTCCCATCCACCAACGTCGACACTCCATCATAGAAGTCCACCAGATCAGTCAGGCAAGATCTGCTCTTGGTGAAGCCGTGACGGCTGTCTCAGATCACCTCTTTGTCTCGTATGTGCCTTGACATGTCTTCTAGGAGGATCTGCTCCATGATCTTTGCAGGCACAGAGGTGAGGCTCACCGGCCTGTAGTTTCCAGGGTCATCCTTTCTCACACAGAACTATAAAGTTCTGTGAACTTTCATTTACAGTAACTCCTATTCCTTACCATCACTCAAATGTTCTTTCTGATGAGTTGGGATCCAGCCATAATTATTTTCCCTATCAAGTAGAATAAGCCGTATTTTCCTCCCATTGTAAATGCCAGATGTACCAAATAGGCCTGGATGAGCTAATCCTCAGTTGTTGTTTTTTCCTAGCTGACTCCTGAGAACCTTCACTGAAGTGCTTAAGAATCCTTTATCCTCAGAAGAGTGAAAAGAACATTCATTCATGAATATCCTTGTTCTTTATTTCCCGTTGGCTTCCCAGGAGTAACTCTTGAATTCTGTTACTTGTTGTCAAGGGGTGTGTCACATTACCAGCTATTACACATCACCAATAATGGAAATTTTCTCAGACTCAAATTACCTGCGTTCAGTCTTGGCTGGAGGTGAACTAATGCAAAATCCTAACATACACCTCAATAAAAACAACTGATTATCCCAATTTCAATCAGTGAAGAAAAGTGTCATCTGTTAAAATATTGGCTTTGCTAATTGACTCTGAATGTTCTCTTCACTTGCAATAGGGTGCTTCCTACTCCATCAGTATCAGACCAAGCAATATTTATTTCAGCCTCTGCTGGCATTAGGAGGACAACTTGAAGGTTTAATTCTAGCTTTACAACAATATAATTATACCCCAAATTTATTTCCTTAATTTTTCATTCCTTGAAGTTCATCTTGATTTCAAAGGAAAGTGACATGTGAATTGTATCATGCTCATGTGACTTCTACGGTACTCTTCTTTGGGTGTATTTTAGTGAGCACAGAGATCTTGCAAGTGGGTTACACATAACTTAAGGGCAGACAATGCTAAGGAGAGGTGGAATCCTAAGATCCAGAGGATTTATTTTTCTTCATCCACTAGAGATGAATCTGATGGAGTCTAAGATCCAGGAAGTGTCTCCTGTCTCGGCTTGATAGATATGGCTGCTGCTGTTCCTTTTTTCCCCCCCCAAATTAAAGAAAAACCTAACCCGAGTACATATTGCAAAGATGCAGATTCATATAAAACACTGATGTCAGCTACACAGGACAGGAATAAAAGTTCACTTTTGTTACTTCAATATTGATTTAATGTAGAGAAATGCAATATTTGAAGTTATTTGTTATGTATCTAGTGACACTTATTCCTTCCAAATGTAATATAAGTTAAAGGTCATCTGATCAGTCAAATAAGCTTTGCTTCCTTCCTTTCAAGCAAAGAAGAGGAGAGTTTCAAAGATGTTTACCTGTACTAAAAAAACAGTGTTTAGCTTCTGCAGTTGTCAGTCTCTTTCTGATACCTTTTCTGCAACGTGAACACAACAATCATTGAATCATAGAATTATTTAGGTTGGAAAAGATCCTCAGGGTTGTTAACTTAACAATCAACATCACCTACTGAGTCCCATCACTAACCCTTAGTGCCCTGTCCATAAATCTCTTAAATACCTCCAGGGATAGGCTCTCTACCACTTTCATGGTCAGCTTGTCCAATACTTGACCAACTTTTCCATGAAGAAATTCTTTCTAATATCCAGTTGAAACCTCTCCTGGTGCAATTTGAGACCATTTCCTTGCATCCTGTCACTTGTCACCTGAGAAAAGAGACTGACACCCTCATTTTCTATTGGGAAACTTTCCAGTCACTTTTCCACAGCCCTGTATTGCTACATGGACCCAGAACTTAGCCTTGTTGAACATCATGTGATTGGACTTGGCCAGTCTTGCATACTCAGGTCCCTCTGCAATACCTTCCTACCCTCAAGCAGATCAACAGTCTTGCCTAACTTGGTATCGTCTGCAAACTTACTGACAATGCACTTGATTCACTGATAAAAACATTAAACAGAACTGGCCCCAGTACTGACTGGTCACCAACTGGATTGAATTCCATTCAGTATGACTTTTTGAGTCTGGCTATCCAGCTGCTTCTTCACCCAGCTAATTGCACACCTATCCAAGACATGAGCAGCCACTTTCTCCAGGAGAATACTGTGAGAAACAGTGGCAGATTCTTTACTAAAATTCAAGTAGACAACATCCATAGCCTTTCCCTCATCTCATGAGTCATCTCGTTTTAGAAGGAGATAAAGTTAGCAGGGCAGCACCTGCCTTTAATAAGCCCATGATGGCTGCATTTGATCACTTGATTGTCATGTCTGTGCTATGTGATGATATTCAGAATGATCTGTTCCATAACATTCCCTAGTAAGAAGGTCAGACTGTTAGGCCTGTAATTCTCTGGATCCTCCTTCCTCCCCTTCTTGTAGACTGGCATAACATTTGCTAACCTCCAGTCAACTAGGGCCTCTCTGGTTAGCCAGGACTACCATGAGAACCAGAGAAAGACCGGACAGTTTATAAGGACTTCGCAAACAAAAGACTCATGCCTTTTCCACATTTTTCTTCCATGCTTAGCACATGCCACCATGGACCGAGAGAGAAGCGGCACCCCCCATCCCTGCTGCCTACTGGGAGAATCATGGAATATTGTTAAACTGCAGTGGTGATACATCTCTGCTTTTCTATAATGAACCCTTGCTTTTATTTTCTATCTTTTTACTCTTGCTTTCTTCAATCCCTCACATCCCCAAGCCTAACTAATGATGAATGTATAATAAACTGGTTGGGCAATATCTGACTCCGGAAAGAGTCTTAATCTCACTCTGGGTGTATATATATATATGTCATAAATCACCTCTCCTGTGTTAATTGGAGTGAGACAGCATGGTATATCACATGTAATTTTAAGAAGGGTAGAAAAGATGACCCAGGGAACTACTGAGGTGTTAGTCTTACTTCAGTGCCGGGAAAGATCATGGAGCAGATCCTCTTGGAAGCTATGCTGAGGCACATGGAAGAGAGGGAGGTGATATGGGATAAGCATCATGGCTTCACCAAGGGCAGGTCCTGCTTGACCAACTTTTATGGCTTTTTATGATGGCATAACTGTGTCAGTGGACATGGGAAAAGCCACTGATGTCGACTATGTGGATTTCAGTAAGGCATTTGACGCACTACCCCACAACATTCTTCTCTCCAAATTGGATAAATATGGATTTAATGGGTAGACTGTTTGATGGGTAGGGAACTGGCTGCAAGATTGTTCCTAGAGAGTGGTGGTCAGCAGCTCAATGTCTAGATGGAGGTTAGTGACCTTCAGGGGTCAGTACTGGAACCAGTGCTCTTTAACATCTTTATCAGTGACATTGACAGTGGGATTGAGTGCACCCTCAGCAAGTTTGCAGATGACACCAAGCTGTATGTTATGGACAGTATACCTGAGGGACAGGTTGCCATTCAGAGAGACCTAGACAGGCTCAAGTAATGGGCCCAGGATAACCTTATGAGATTGAACAAATCCAAGTGCAAAGTCTTGCACTTGGGTTGTGTCATTCCCCATTATCAAAGCACAAGAACAAAAGGATAGAGAACAGCCCTGCCAAAAAGGACTTGGATGTACTGGTGGATGGATGGAAGGTGGACATGAGCCAGCAGTGTAGCCCAGAAAGGCGACTGTATCCTAGGCTGCATCAAAAGAAGCATGGCCAGCAGGACAAAGGAGGTGATCCTGCCCCTCTTCTCTGTGCTGCTGAGACCACATCTGAAGTCCTCAGCACAGTAGAGACATCAACCTGGTAGAGCACATCTAGAGGAGGTCTACAAAAATGATCCAACGGATGGAACACTTCCCCTACAAGGACAGTCTGAAAGAGCTGGGGCTCTTCTGCCTGGAGAAGAGAAGGCCCCGGAGAGACCTAGTAGTGGCCTTTCAATACCTAAAGGACTATAAGAAAGAAGGGGACAGATCCTTTATCAGGGTTTTCTGTGACAGGACAAGGGGAAATGGTTTCAAATTAAAGAAGGGGAGATTTAGATTCAAGGTAAAGCAGACATTTTTTACAATAAAGGTGCTGGGACACTGGAAGAGTTTGCCCAGAGAGGTGGTAGATGCCCCATCCTTGGAGACATTCAAGGTCAGGCTGGGCCAGGCTCTGAGCAACCTGATGATATATATCATCAGGTAAATATCCCTGTTCATTGCAGAGGAGCTGGACTAGATGACCTTTAATTGTTCTTCCCAGCTCTAAATATTCCATGATTCTCTGGTTGTGTTACACACTATGGAAAGTTTTAATGTGATCCTACACAGAAATCACAGAATTTCAGGGGTTGGAAGGGACATCTAGAGATCAAGACCAACCCCCCTGCTAAAGCAGATACCCTACAATAGGTTGCAGAGGTAGGTGTCCAGACAGGTCTTGAATATCTCCATATTGAGACTCCACAACCTTTTCGGGCAAGCTGTTCCAGTGCTGTATCGCCCTTACTGTAAAGAAGTTCTACTTCAGGTTAGTATGGAACTTCCTATGTACAAGTTTTAGGCCATTACTCCTTGTCCTATCACTACACACCACTGAGAAGAGCCTGGCCTAATTCGTCTTCCACTTCCATTTTATAAATATTTACCAGAACCCCTCTCAGTCCTCTTTTCCTCAGACTGAACAGACCCAGGCCTTTCCTCATATGGGAGATGCTCTAGGCCCTTTATAGTCTTTGTGGCCTTCCACTGGACACCTTCTAGGAGATTCCAATCTTTTTTGAACTGGGGAACCCAGAACTGGACTCAGTAGTCTAAATGTGGCTTCATCAAGGCAGAGTAGATAGTTCACAGAGGATCAGTGTGAGCCTGGAAAAATGTTGGACTAGCCACCAGCGTACAACTGACGTCTCTGGCTGATGTTTTTTGTTTCAAATGTGGGGACTTATCACAGGTTTGAAGACACAGGTTTCTTCACGCAGGCCATACTGTCCTTCTGTAAGGGACGATTCAGATAACACAAGAATGATTTTTTAATCATTGCTGTTGTTTTGCAGCTAAGGAATTTGCCATGGACTTCTTTCTGTAGTAAATACTCCTACAATCAATGTAGGTAAGAGTCACAGCATTCAATTCATTACTGTGAGCAGAACTTCTGCTGAGGGGCACTGGCAGCCCTCTGGGGATTCCTCCACTTGCTGCTGACCTTCCCCACAGCCCTGCAGTTCCCCAGGGAGCAAGGGAACTGCTTTCTGGTTCAGCTTTATTTTTGTCCATGAAGTTCTCAGTGGAAAAGTTCAGTGTTTTATTATCTAGCATTGTTCAGGTAATATATTGCCTCCTGTAAAGTGTATAGAGTACTTTGCTATTTGTTGGTTCAGCTGAAACCTGTAATACAAGCAATAAGATGGCTAGATGTTTTCTAGTCTTCTCTTCCTGACCATAATCCAAATGATGTGAAAACACCCTGCAATACATGCCCCATATAAAAACTGGAATGTCAGAATATGTTAGTTCATTGATAAACAGAGTAAAACTTGCAAACTTGGGCACCCAAATTTTGTCACAATTGGATGGGTGATCTGAGCAATGGGGAGTTGGACTAGGTGACTTTAAAGGGTCTCAACCATATCAAAAGATTCCATGATTCTATATCAGGAAGGGGAATGGGTTACATCCGAACAGTTGATAGCATATGATAACTCTGTACTTTGCAGTTTTCAGGAGTGGTTTACAAAAAACCCCAGTGGCTTGATATAGCTTTGGGCAAAGTTCTTTTTTTGACCAGTAAGTTGGACTAGAGACCTCCAAGGATCTATTACAACCAAGACAGTTGTGGTGCAGATGAAAAAAAAAGCAGATAACAATTTCTTGAGTTGTTTCAGTCACACAAAACTTCTTGCATGCCTTCTTTGCATACCAGCACTGAAGCCTAACAGTTGGTATCAGACCAACTACAACCCCCACAATATAACACCGAAGTAGGCTATGAAAGCACTATATGGTGCAAGAAAATGTTATACTTTAACGTCTCCGCTATACTTAATAGTGGGTGGTGTTGAACTGATTTTTCTGATGAGTTTTTTTCAGAAGTTCTTTCCTCAGAAATCTTTAGGTATTTACTGGTAAAGGATACCACATATCTTTTGAGTTCTGCTGCTCACATCCTCCCATATCCTCACTTTATTGCTTAAAACTTGTTGTCATCATGTGTGCTGTTGTCTACAAATGCTTTTCCTCACATACTGCTGTTCCAGCTTCACACAACACTTGTTGGCCCGCCGATACTCATCCCATAGGAAAGGAAGAAAAATAGTAAGTTTTGTGGTTTTTTTTCTAACTGAGATGCTGTTGCAGTGTTGGTAGTAGCAATTACAAGGCAATCAGATAGTTACGGAAATAAATAGTGCTTGCTTTTATCAGGTCCCGTTAGCTAATGATACTGTTTTTCATGCCAACAAATGTGAAAAATGTGCTGCCATTTGATGATAAGATACTTTTGCTAACTGACCAACATTACAAGTTACTGTAAATATACTCTGTATGTCTTTTTGGACTGTCATTTCATATTTCTGCATCAAAATGGTAAGGCAAGTATGATTTATGATTAAATGCTGTTGTAAGCTTATGTCACGGTATTGTCTAAGGGTCTGCGTCCATGACAAGGGGAACAGGCCCGAAAGAAAAAAAAAAAGAGAGAAGAGGAAGGAAAGAAAAAAAAATTGCCGGCGATAAGAGCCAGCCCCCGGGCAGTCCGGCGGCTAAAGCAGCAGAGAAGCCACGGAGCCGCAACCTGGGAAGAGGGGGACCCGTAGACGGATTTAACACAAAAACAGCGGCACCGATCTGAGGAGGAACAACTAATTTTACTAAATATATCAAAATGAGGCTAGTAGAATTATGATAGAGGGTT
>NW_018364559.1:24656-58288 GCF_002078875.1 Numida meleagris | reverse complement strand
GGAATGTGCATTCTCCAAAAGCCCACTACACCCAAAAATGATTGCGTCTCTTTCTTGTTAGCGGGTGGAGACATGGCAGTGATTTTGTTGATCACATCTGCTGAGATGTGACGACGCCCATCTTGCCACTTTACTCCTAGGAACTGAATTTCCTGTGCAGGCCCTTTCACTTTGTTTTGCTTAATAGCAAAGCCAGCTTGCAGAAGGATTTGGATTATTCTCTCCCCCTTCTTGAAAACTTCCTCTGCTGTATTGCCCCACACAACAATATCATCAATATACTGCAGGTGCTCGGGAGCACCGCCCTATTCCAGTGCGCTTTGAATCAACCCGTGGCAGATGGCTGGGCTGTGTTTCCACCCCTGGGGCAAACGGTTCCAGGTATACTGAATGCCCCTCCAGGTAAAAGCAAACTGTGGCCTGCATTCTGTGGCCAAAGGAATGGAGAAGAAGGCATTAGCAATGTCAATGGTGGCATACCACTTGGCTGCTTTGGACTCCAGTTCATACTGGAGTTCTAGCATGTCCGGCACAGCAGCACTCAGTGGGGGTGTAACTTCATTCAGGCCGCAGTAGTCTACTGTCAGCCTCCATTCTCCACTGGCCTTACGCACTGGCCATATGGGGCTGTTAAAAGGTGAGTGAGTTTTGCTGATCACTCCCTGGCTCTCTAGTTGACGAATCAACTTATGAATGGGGAGCAAGGAATCCCTGTTGGTGCGGTACTGCCACCTGTGCACCGTTTCTGTGGCAATTGGTACCTGTTGCTCTTTTACTTTTAGCAGCCCCACCACAGAGGGATCTTCTGACAGGCCAGGCAAAACAGACAGCTGCTTAATGTTGTCTGTGTCTACGGCAGCTACTCCAAAGACCCATCGATACCCTTTGGGATCCTTGAAATGTCCCCTTCTGAGGTAATCAATATCAAGTATACACGGAGCCCCTGGACCAGTTACAATAGGATGTCTCTGCCAGTCTTTACCAGTAAGGCTTATTTCTGCCTCCAGCACAGTCAATTCTTGAGAGCCCCCAGTCACTCCAGAAATACAAATCAAATCTGTCCCTTCATGACTCGAGGGCATTAGAGTGCACTGCGCACCAGTGTCCACCAGTGCCTCGTATTTCTGTGGGTCTGAAGTGCCAGGCCATTGAATCCACACAGTCCAATAGACTCTATTATCCCTTTCCCTCCCCTGACTGAGGGCAGGGCCCCTCTATTGGTTACCTGTAGTGAGTTCAGCAACTTCATCAGTGGTTAATCTGCACTGTAATTCTCTCACCCGTGCTCGTAGTACCGGAGTGGGTTTCTTATGCCATTGTTTCATGTCTTCTCCATGCTCGCGTAAGTAACTCCACAAGGCGGCACGTGCCATAGATCTGCCACCATCATTTGCTCGAGCAGGAAGGCGTCTGCCTCTGATAGCTGAGATTTTTGATGATACAGGTGAGGAGGAGAGTTCATCGCCTGTAATTAGTTTGATCAGCTCCTTCAGTAGGCTCTTCTGACCATCCTGATCTCCATCAGGTGTTTCCAATACTGCTACGGGTTCGTCACACTCCATCAAGAGGGACACGTTCTCCGCTAGACCATTCTGTTTCTTCTTCATTTTCACCAATTCTTCTCTTACCTCTGAGATAGCTGAAATGGAAACGTGGTTTGGGGGGAGTTGTTGCTCATAATTTTGGAGTGTAATAATCAGTTCATAAACAGGGGGCCTTCTCTGTAGGTCCTCCAATCTATCAAATGTGGCTAGCAGTGTACTGGCATACTGGGCTGGGGCTGTTTTGGTGAGTTTCCGCCATATATCCGGCGTACTTCTAATTCTCTCAGGATCATGCTGCTGGTGTGGGTTGTTAGGAACAAAGCTGGGGTCATACAGCATTTCCACCACAGCTATTTCTCTCAAATACTGAATGCCCTTTTCAGCAGTGTCCCACTTTCTCATCTGAGGCTCGAGGTCATCTCTGAAGGGATACCTTTCCTTCACAGCTACTAACACTCGTTCCCAAAGGGTGGCGGTTCCCTCCAGGCATCTACTGATCCCTCTGTCAATGCCTGCGTCCCTGGCAATGCTCCCTAGTTGGCGAGCTTCATTACCATTCAGGAGCACACTGCTGGCCCCGTTGTCCCAACACCGAAGCATCCAGGTGACAATGGTTTCATTCGGGTGCCGTATAAACTCCTTTCTTGAGCCTATGATTTCGGTCATTATCAGAGGTCGGCGGACAGTTGTAACAGTGACGCCTTCCTCCTCCCTATCCTCTCCATGTCTCTTGTTTTCTTCGGTTGCCTTTGTTGGTAACGATGCGTTCGGGGAGGGCCCCTCGCCTGGATCTTCCTCTACCTTCTCCGCTTCTTCCTCTACCTTCTCCGCTTCTTCCTCTACCTTCTCCGCTTCTTCCTTCCGTTCCAGACGCGAGGGCACCCGTTTCCCTTTCTGTCTTTCCACAGGAGCAACTGCCACGGATACTGGTGCCTCCTGTGCTTGCTCAGGTTTAGCTTGGGGGCTTCCCCCTCTGGTTCGAATTTCAGCCGGGAAACTTTCTCTCTCAAGAACAGTGTTGTATAGAGCTTGATAAGCACAAGCCAGGCCCCAAATAAGTTGTGCCTCCTCAGATCTGCCTAGGCCGCGCCATCCCTGACTCAAAAACTGACCGAGCTTCTCAGGATCCCACAGGTGTTCAAGGGTGAAATCCCATGACACCGGGGGTCCCCATGTTTCTAAGGTCTTCCCTAGGCCTCTCCATATTCCCTGCCACTCAGCATTTTCCGGTTTTGGGGAGAGTTTCCTCCACATAATGTTAATTATTATTAGGAGGAAAACATTCAAAGCTATTGGTATCACGATTGCTAGATTGAAATTCCAAGGGTGCATAAGGAACTGAGGGGAGAACTTGGAAGCCAGCCTCACCACGGTGCTGTTTGTAAAACTAGCCACTCCCTCCGGGAGGTACAAGCACCAGGCCGGTATCTCCATCAGCGCCATTATGTAGTTATATGTACACACAACTCCAACACAGAACATGATAGCCATTACCAGAAACCAGTATGTTCCGAGGAACATGATTACCGTTAATCCTTTATGCATCATTCCAAAAATTGAAAGCAGATCTAGTGCCCGCATCCTCCACCAATATTTGTCACGGTATTGTCTAAGGGTCTGCGTCCGTGACAAGGGGGACAGGCCCGAAAGAAAAAAAAACGAGAGAAGAGGAAGGAAAGAAAAAAAAATTGCCGGCGATAAGAGCCAGCCCCCGGGCAGTCCGGCGGCTAAAGCAGCAGAGAAGCCGCGGAGCCGCAACCTGGGAAGAGGGGGACCCGCAGACAGATTTAACACAAAAACAGCGGCACCGATCTGAGGAGGAACAACTAATTTTACTAAATATATCAAAATGAGGCTAGTAGAATTATGATAGAGGGTTTACAGGCTGAAAATCTTACACAGTAAACTGCAGGAGGACCACGTGCTTTCTCCGCCGGGCTGGGAAGAACAGCCCCCGCCTCTCCCACGTGGCTTCACCACCCCCTCTAATGCAAAGACCCCTGGGGAGTGCACCTCCTCCCCTCCCCCTCAGAGGGCCACACCAAAAAAGGTAGTTTGCAGTAACCGGGGAATTAACTCTTTAACTGCCCATACCTTACATGATGTAATGATGTGGAATACCGACAACAAAAAATCACAAAACCATAACAGCTTAACACAGGGATCTATTTCTGGTTCCAGGGCTGTGTCATGCTGGAAATACTGATGGTCATTTGAGTAAATGGAAATGAATAGACGCAAAAGTAGGGAACTGAATTGCAAAAGAGGATGTTCTGTTTTCCACATGAGGAATCAACAGTCAGCTTAGGCTTAATTTTTCTGGCTACCATGCTTCTAAAAAACCATGACTAATGATTCAGAGTAATGGCTTGGATTGTAACTTAAACCTGTATGTTCTGTGAGGAAGTAAGACTGACTTATAGTTGTAGTTGTTATTTCAAAGCTAAGATGATTTCTTTCTATTTCATATTCATACCATACTTCTCAATCTTTCTCCAAAAAGATGCAACATTCACATTGTTTGCATTGTCACTTATTCCTAATGTTTGTTTCTGCTTAAAAATGAGAAAACAATCAAAGATGCTAAGAAGAGGGAAAGGGATGCAAGTCTGAGAAATTGCATCAGTACCTGCACAGGCTGAAAAGACAGGTAAAGAGAATAGCAGAGATTGTAACAATTTAGAGATGATTAAAAGTCTTTTCCTTTCTCTTCAGCAGTTTCTGAACTCTGGAATATATATATTTTTTTGTGTGAAGAATAAGTGCTCTGCTCCAGCAGTGATCTGCCTTTTCTCCATCTCAGCTGTGTTTAGCAAATTTTTTACCCTTCTTGAGTTGTAGTAATTTTCATGTGATTACTCCAGCTCATCTCAGTCAACATAGTATACAGAAATACCAGTGTTCTGGGAGAAGATTCACAATTTATTTACTCTAAAACAATATATGAAAAATGATTTTAATCTTTTTTTCTTTTAAAATGAGGCTGTTCAAAACATATATTGTTATATAACAGATATTGTTATGTAAGACTTAAAATGTCAGATTTTTTCTTTAGCTGTTTTTGTAAATGATTTATAAGTTCTGTGAACACACAATTAAATTTTAAGAAGTTTAGAAGTTATTTAAAAGATCTGGCTTCCTCCCACTTGACTGTGCTCTTTGTGCATTAACATTTGAGATGAAGTCTCAAAAACATTGAAAAGAAATGATGAAAAAGGACTAGTGACCTCACTTTTCAAATTGGAACTGGTCTGTGAATGTGTCCTGGTTTCATCTAAGATAGAGTTAATTTTCTTCATAGTGGCTGGTATGATTCTGTATGTTGGGTTTAGGAGAAAAGCAATGTTTATAACACAGTGATGTTTTAGTTGTTGTTGGGCAGTGTTTACAGTGAGTCAAGGACTTTTCAGCTTCTTATACTGCCCTGCCAGTCGGACACTGGGGGTACTCAAGAAGCTGGGAAGGGACAGAACCATGAAAGCTGACCCTAACTAGTTAAAAAGTGGAAAAATTACTAGCAAGACAACACTGCAGGAGGGAACGGATTGTGTGTGTGTGGGGAAGAACAGGACAGCTAGATTCGGCTCGTGAAATAGACTTGCAAAACTGCAAACCTTGCGAATCTAGATAACACTGCTGTGCAGTGTAACGAAAATTGTTCCAACCTTTAAAAGCTGTACCTTTTTGTTGAGTCGGCACGGGCCCTCCGAGCACTGCAAAGTGCGAGGTGACCCGTCGCCGGACGGCTAAATAAAGCTTGCATAGAGAATTCACACTGGGTCGAGTGAGTCTGGTGGTTGGTGTTAACTGCGGGCTAACACTAGCTTCTGTTAGAGGGAAAAAACAGGGTGAGAAGGGAAGGGGAGATGAGAGTGCAGTTAGGTTATATAACTCATATAGGAAGGCTAGAGCGTAGTTGTGTAAGGGGAAGAGAGGAATTGCCATGAGTGGTGTAAAGTGAAAACTAACTGTATCTTTCTCTATCTAATGGGGAATTACAGTAAAAATAGAGCCAGATTCTTCTCAGAGTTGCACAGTAAAAGAACAAAGCAATAGTCCCAAGCTGTAACAAGAGAAATTCTAGTTGAACATAGGAAAATAAATGCCTCTGTGAGATTAGCATTGGAGCAGATGCCTGTAGAGGCTATGAAATCTTTGTTCTTGGAAATGTTCAAAACTTGTCTGAACAAAGCTCTGAGAAACATGAGCTAGCTTGAAGTTAGCCCTACTATACACAGAGGTTAGATTAACACTTCCAGAGGTCTTTTCCATCACAAATTAGTCTATGTGAAGTCCTATAGCAAAATAACCCCATCTCTTCCGTTTTGCAAATCCACTGCACTTTTTGTTTGGATACCTTTTTTTTTTTTTTTTTTCCTTGCCCACCCTCTTCATATACAGCAGGAGTCATTGTCTGTTGCTAAAGCATTCTACTCTCGCTCAGCTGAGAAAACAGTTTTGAGTACTGGGAGTGGTATAGTATACTGTTCTGTAAAGAACTTTGGGAACATAGAGCAGTATTCTTAGTATGTCATCAAGACTATCTCCCTAATTCTACAGACACTGCCAATGTGAATTGCACTCAGTGCATTTTAGAGGCATGCCTAGTATCTAGCTTCTTTGGATGCTTCTTTGTGCTTGAAGTGATAGGACAATCCCTGACGAGTTTTAATAAGCTTTCTTGAAGATCATAGTGAAGGCAGAAGTGACCTGCTTTCTCATTTTGCCATTACTGTATGTATTACTCATCAGGGATATGTAAATATTATATTTAAATTTCTGTTTCATGCTTTGAGCTCAGCTCTTGATCTTCTTTTCCTGTCAGTGGGAAGTAAAATAAAAGCTCTAAAGATGTAGCTATTTCAGAGATCAAGTCATTTTTGTCAATAGTATTTTAATGTACAGCTTTGAAGATCAATGACTTGGATTAAATACTGACGTGCATGACTGACTTTCTTATTCAAGTCTTAATAAGGTTAGGCTCAGACCTTGTGTTAGTTAGTTTTAGTAGGTTCTTTACTTGCTGGATTGCTGAAGAAAGCCTATCAGCTAATCGCATGTAGCTGTCAAACTCCTTGCATTTAAGTTTCACTTACTGCCAACATAACAGACTCAGTGTATACTAAACTCATTAGTCCTTTCAGAATCTTAGCAGTTTGAAACACCTATATGGAAATCAGAAGCCTAATTTTTCCTTTTGATCACTGTGATTTGAACTGTAGCACTGTAGTGATCCTTTTGATCACTGTGATTTGAACCCAGCACTGTAGTAGGCTCTTTTAGTTCATGTGATGGAGAAGTTTGTGCTATGCTTTCAATGAGATGTGAAGAGAAGAACAAGTTAGTTTTCCAGAGCCACATATGACTGGTCTTGCCATCATCTCTGAGCCATTAGTCACCATCACCATTAACAGTACCTGCAAGGACCTAGTCTTGCAGCACTGAACTGAATGGACACTCACAGCAAGAAGGCAAAGTGGCCACTGTTGAAGAGACCTATGTTTCACTGTCATGAGGTGAAAGATGAGGCATAAAAATCAGTACACAACAATGCTTGAAATACCTCTCAAACTGGATCATGAACAGTACTGTTCAAATTTTATTTGCTGCTGCCTGTCCAATACTTTCTGCCAGAGAAAAATGACACATGCCCAGTAAAGGGAGAGACACCCTGGTGAATTCTCCTTTAATGGTGGTCTATCTTCTTTTGATTTTCAGACAAGCTTCCCCTCCCCATCCTTCCAGCCCCCTTCTTTTTTTTCCTTGTCAATTGCTATAGTAAAGATGAATGCTCTAGGCAAGAGAAGTGCATGGCTTGAAGTTCTATCAAGGAGTAAGACAGATAAACAAAGCCAGAGTCTTTACTATTTAAGTTCAACCAGCTCAGTGATGATCAGAAAAGGAGAAGATAAAAACAAACGTTGTTTTAAATTTGAGAGTATCTTTATAGAAATGGAGAGGACAGAGAAAAAATCTGGTAGAATTCCTTACCTTGAAGTCCTAGATTCATGAAGCGTTGACAGAAAGGTATTTCTTGAAGATTTTCTGTTCCAAGCCCTCACTCAAAATGTTGTTATGAGCTGATCCCTTGAAAATGACAGCAGTATTTGACAGAAAAAAAATGCCAGTAATTTTGTGAGAAAAGTTGTTTACCCTCATTCCTGGAAAATGAAATGAAGTACTTTAAAAGAACTGTGATGAACTGCACTGCAAACAGTATTTCTTCTGCTAAATTACAGTTTAATTTCATTCTCCATAGATACCATGTAATACAATCCCTAGATCATAATCCTTATACCTTGGATGAAAATGGAGGTAATGTACAGTTTTCATGAAGGGAAAACAGTAGAAATAAGTTTCTAGAAAGTGAAAAGCTGACAAACTTATACTTGCAAAATAAGAACCTACAAAAAGCTTGCTGATGAGCAGCACTGTTAGCTTGCATATTCAAGTAAGCTTTATTTATAGGTGACTAAAAAGATTTTTCAAGCAAAAAAAATAGCCTCATCCAGTACATGATGGAACATGATTTAGTGCTCTGCACTATAGAGACTAGAAGATGCGTATTTAGGACCGATGATGCACTTTTTGATGAATTACTTGTGATTAAATGGTCAACATTCATACAGTAAAAATACATATGAATAATTATAAACAGTCAATATTTACCTATAAGCATAAGATACTGTAAGAAAAACAAGGATTGTAAGAGGATGGAGAAGCTACAGACATCTTAGTAATACTGGAAGCAATATATATATTTTTAAAGACATTAACTCATTCCAGCATATCACTGCACCCTTGAGAATAGTATTTGCAATTTAAAACTTATCTGAAATATTAATGAAAGGAAACACTAATTCCCTAGTTTTTTAAATGATTTTGTATTAAGAATCTTCCAGAGAACTGAAATGGGCAAAAGCTACATGGCCACGAAAACATGAATTACCCACCATTTCAGAGACTTTGCATTCATCACATCTAAATACTACGTGCCTGATTTCAGAAGGTCTCATGCAAAATCCAGCTATAAAAACTCACCACAATATTTGCAAGGATAAAAAGCTGAAGTTCTTTAAAGCTCTGACAAATATCCAGTTATGAAGGTGAATTTTAGAATTCATGGTTCACAGTCTCCAGATGATATTGTAAGAGATACTTGTTGATCCTTTATAAAGTCCCAGCTCTTATCTACATTTTGCTCAGAGTATTTCCCAAAGCTATAATTTGGGCAGTTAATTACAGCTGAAATGTATCACTGTCTAGAGTAGAGCCGTCATCGTTCCATAACTGCATAATTAAGTAATCACAAAATGAGTTCCTATTATGAACAAACATTTTTCTCATGTACAATATATATATCATATTATAATATACTATTTTATACTATATTATATAGTATTTATATTGAACATAAGTCCAGGTATCATGGCAATGTCTTTTAGTGGTCTTCTATATTGAAGAAACTGCCCTAATCACTTGTAACATGCAAAGCTTGGAAGAACCAGATATTCATTATAAATAGCACAATTTTATATGCATCTTCTGCCATCCTAAAGTCAAACAGAACACTCAAGTCTGTTCTTTGTTTTCCCTATATATTTGACAAAAGCTGTATACTGTACATTCATAGTGGGATCCCAGCCCTCTATACCATCTGCAAGAGGGATCAGGTTACCACTTTCCACTGGAGTAAACATTCTAATATTTAATGTAGTAATCGTGCAAACACTTGTTCCTTCAGCAGTTCAGGACTTGATACAATTCTTTCAATCTCTCTGAAAGGTTTCTTGCTAGCGCATTTTGTAGTCATTAGATACTGATGCTTCGCATAGCTGTCCTTTAAAATCCAAGTCTACAGTGAAATCCAGGTCACGCTGTAAAAGATTTAAATGTAAATGTAAGCAAGACCATAAATCCAGTGTATGAATTCAGTTATTGCTCAGTTTGAAAAGACCTGCAGTCTTAAGAGTTACATACTGTGGTTTCTAACTTCTTTTGTTTTTAATGTCTCTAGCATTGAAAAAGCAGGATGTAAGAAGTATAACAGTATTCATCATGCAATCTTTGTCTAGGATATATTGTAGTCTGCTCAAGACTGCTTTCCTGTCCTGGTTACAACTAAAAGATTTCTGAGATGCTGTGCTATCATAAGTATTCTATAATAATTTTCTAAAAGCTTATCCCATTGAGTAAAGGGCCTTCAGGCTATCAGTTATTCCAGAACAGATTTGGTAAACCTCCCATTGTAGACTAGCCTCTAGTCATTCTTTTTCTTATAATTCCATGTTTTTTGAAAATAGGGACTACATAGTCTCACAAAATGAAGATGTCTCCTTACAGGCTTTTGGAAGACTTCATGTTTCAGAAGAACAAAGTGCTAAGAAATCATTTTTAATCTAAGAGTATTGAGCTAGTCTGTCTTGTGATAACTATTAGAAGATTTTAATTTTAGTACCTGCATTAGGGTGTTGTGCGAACAAATCTGAATTTTATTTTTCCCTCAAGAGAGAAGGGCAATGAACTGATTCACTGAATGCAAAAGAAAATGTTTCTGTTCCCTCCAAAACAACATTAAAGTGGGAATCACACTGTTCTCCTGTATTGTCACAGCAAGGGGTAAGCTTCAGGAGTGAATGTGATTGTTTTGATGCTAGGCTTAATTTGTGTTTAATTCTTCCCAAGTATCAACACTTTTGTGAAAACAATATACAGTATAGTTTTGGTACAAAAATAGGACAAGTAATTCAATAAAAGAGGGTGATGGAATGTTAAGATTCACTGCAGTCAATGAATGCAATATTCCAACAATCACGATGATAGCGTGAATGGATTATTATCATGCTATATTAACGGCTCTGTGTGGTAACTGTACTAACAGAAAATGAGATTTCACTAAAGGGTTTTGGCAGAAAATGATATCACTGTTTCTCACAGAAGAGATACTTCTCAAATCTTGTTTTTCTATACAGGCAGGGTTTGTCCATCAGACTATGTCCCATAGTCTCCTTATAAGACAAAAGAAGCCCTAAATCATGACATCAGCCCATAGCAGACAAATTGAGGACGTTCTCGGTCATCATAGTGTGATATCTATCATGTTTTGGTTTTGGTCTTGAACAAAACATCAATAGTTTCTATGGACAGCCACAATTTTGAAATAACCATAGTGGGTTTGAATAGTGAGTTCATACAGAAGTTCAACTGAAATCTGTTACTTAATTTCCTGAAAAGTGAATTCTTGGGTACTGAGTGGAAAATCTGGCTCTAAATATAGGGTTTACTCTTGATCATTCTAAACTGGCAGGGGGCTCTTATTGCTGATTTTAGTGACAGTATGAAGAGACTCTTGCCTGCTTTTTTCACAAAATATGAACCTAGATGATTTCAGAGGGCAGCTGTCTTGGTGATGTAGCTGGACGATTTCTTCCTTCTCTTGCTAGCTGGTTTGCAAGCTGACTTTTGTAATGTTAGCACTACATTATCATTGCTGTTACCAGCTTTGGTGGAGCTATGAATACAGTTTTTACTAGTATATACGAATTTAGTGTCTCTAGCATGCTCATTGTTTTACTTATATACATTATATTTACTGTTGATTATCATTTGTTATCATTAGAGTTGGAAATAGAAGCAGTGATGCCAACTTACCACATTTTTTGCATTTGGTTTCATGGATATTGTCCCATAGATTTCTTCTCCTCGTCTCACAGTTAAATAGTCCTCTAAATAGAAGACAGTTTGCTTCCAGTGAGTATAGGGAGCATCAGGTGCTAGAAAACACATATGGGCATTATTTAAAGAAATTTTATCTTTGTCTTATAAATTCGAATTAAGACTTGCAAACAGTTGAAAAAAAGCCTTTCTTCTTATAGAATACTTTTAACTCATTTACAATATTAACAGTTGAACTTAAGCACGACAATAATAATAACACAATTCTATTGGCTGATAATGGGTTATCATCTAAGTTTTGCTGGAATATGTCAGTGTGATTACACTCAGCAAGAAGGATTCCATGAAGAATGTTAGTGAGCATGACAGGCACTTTCTTTATGCATTCCTATTAACTTACACACATTCAAGTTGGGAAAATATTTAACACTAAGTCATTTGAATGTCAGAAGTGTAAATTAATTCAAAAACAGTTAACAAAATCAAAGAAACATGCATAAAAAACTGCTAACCATGATGACACAGGTGAAACCTCTGATTCATGATGCTGCAAGAGTACAAAGCAGAGGTTTTCAAGAGAGCAGTTCTGGGAAAAGGGCATTTGAACCTGTTCTTAATTTTTTTTTTTAACAGCATATACTATGGCTGACTGACAGAGATGGATACTGGTCTAAATGAATTCCTAGTCTCACGTAGTAGAACCACTTTGATGCCCTTTAAGTTTAGAACTAAAAGATACTGTCTCCCACAGTATTCTTCTGGAGAAGCTGGCAGCCCATGGCTTGGACAGGTACACTCTTTGCTGGGTAAGGAGCTGGCTGGAGGGCCAGGCCCAGAGAGTAGTGGTGAATGGATTTAAATCCAACTGGTGTCTGGTCACAAGTGGTCCCCAGGGGTCGGTGCTGGGGCCTGTTCTTTTCAATAACTTTATTGATGACCTGGATGAGGGCACTGAGAGCACCCTCAGTAAGTTTGCAGATGACACCAAGCTGGCAGGAAGTGTCGATCTGCTTGGGGGTAGGAAGGCCCTACAGAGAGATCTGGACAGGCTAGATCTCTGGGCTGAAGCCAATGGGATGAGGTTCAATAAGACCAAGTGCCAGGTCCTGCACTTTGGCCACAACAACCCTAGGTAACACTACAGGCTTGGAGCAGAGTGGCTGGAAGACTGTGTGGAGGAAACGGACCTGGGGTATTGGTAAATGCTTGTCTAAGCATGAGCCAGCAGTGTGCCCAGGTGGCCAAGGCCAATGGCATCCTGGCTTGTATGAGAAATAGCGTTGCCAGTAGGAGTAGGGAAGTAATTGTCCCTCTTTACTCAGCACTGGTGAGGCCTCACCTCGAGTACTGTGTCCAGTTTTGGGCCCCTCACTGCAGGAAAGACATTGAGACCCTGGAGTGTGTTCAGAGGAGGGTGATGAAGCTGGTGAGGGGTCTGGAGCACAAGCCTTATGAGGAGCGGCTGAGGGAGCTGGGATTGTTCAGTCTGGAGAAGAGGAGGATCAGGGGAGACCTTATCATTCTCTACAATTACCTGAAGGGAGGTTGTAGTGAGCTGGGGTTGGCCTCTTCTCTTTTGTAACTAGTGACAGGACGAGGGGGAATGGCCTCAAGTTGCACCAGGGGAGATTTAGGCTGGACATTAGGAAATACTACTTTTCTGAAAGAGTGGTCAGGTGCTGGAATGGGCTGCCCAGGGAGGTGGTTGAGTCACTGTCCCTGGAGGTGTTCAAGAAACATTTAGATATAGTGCTGAGAGACATGGTTTAGTGGGGTTATTGGTGGTAGGTGGATGGTTGGACTGGATGATCTTGTAGGTCTTTTCCAACCTAGAAAATTCTATGATTCTATGATTCTAAGATAAATTTTGCCAAGCGCTTGTCTTAGTTATATCTGGCGTTCCTTTGCACAAGTGTTTCAATTAATTTACTTTATTGTGTGTTTAGAATTGAATGCTCACTTTGGTTTGTCTTCATTTTATATTTGTCTTCAGGACTGAGCACACACTATTCAACTATTTTGTATTTGGATTTTTTTCCCCCCAAAATTCCATTGCTGCTCATTATATTTGGAAGAGAACAAAAATACTATAAACCCTGAGGATGGCAGCACAAACTTTGCAACCATACTTCAAAACTTCCAATATTACCCTACTTGTGGTTCAGAAAAGCTTGCCTTTTCAAGTTAGAGAGACCTGAAACAGATTATCCAAAATTTGGAACTCTCACCTGTTCTCAGAATACTACATTGCAGAAATGAAGTTAATAACCTCAAAGAGAGGTGACAATGTTAAATCATCATCTAGGTTAGTAGAAAGAAGTGACTACCTCCAAAGAAAGGTGATCTTGTCATAAAATAGGTGAGAAAAACTGCCCTTTAACTTGTTTCAGTATAGGAGGATCTAAATGATATTGCATACAGTTGGCTCCAAACTTCAGGGCAGTTAAAGAGAGAGAAGTTCAATGCCACTCTGACAACACCTACGTAAAGCTGCAATCAGCACCTGCTTGTGACAGGATTCCTATTTGAATGACTATTTCAAGCGTATTTTTGAATGATGTATCCAACATTTCCCTTTTGCTTGTTAATGTATTACTCTAGAGTAGGAAATCTTGGGAAAAAATATTATATTTTTTATTCTTCCTTGGGCATTAGTCTGTTTGACTAATTAATTCACAGACGTTTTTCTATTGTGTAGGCTGGCTGGTCAGGAATTACTTCGTTTAATTCATACACTACACCTCTAAACTTTAATTGAATGGTACTGTTTGTTTTAATTGTTGTTTCTCTTCTGCTATTCTAATTTTTCTGTTTTACGTATTTGTTTTCATCTCTGATTTAAATACAGATGCTCAAGCAGTCCCTAGTGAATTTTCACTGGTAACTTTTGCCTGTCATTGGTCAGTGATACCTATTACAGTGTGAGAATTACTACAGTATAGTGGTTTTATAGAATGACCTGGTAAATGTATTTGATTAAAAATATAAGAATACCAGGTACCAAATAATATCACCCACATGGTTATACTTCTAGAGTAAAATAAAAGTTTTGACTCTCAGTGAAGAGCTGGAAGCTCCTGTAAGGGGAAAAAAAAAAAGAGATATTTCTAAAAACATTTATTTCACATAAGATTCCATTTACACCGGTGGTGCCAGTAACAACCAGCAACTATTGTTTATTGTTCTTGTCATTAAAGCAGTTACAAGATTTTTACATTTCTTGCAACATTGACACTGGCAAACCATTCCTCATAGGAATGGAATTATTCCTGTAAGTATGTGCTCACCCAGGGAAGTTAGAGTTTCATGTATGGATTGATTGAGCCAATTTACATATGAATCACACACATATTACTTATGTGTGTGAATCATATGTGATTATGTTTTTGAAAAACTGATGATTTTGTTCTAGATTCTGAGACAAGCAAAAACCATTAGTTGAGTTTCAGATTTCATGGAAGCTGGGACCCAAAACTGCTATCTCTCACAGAAGCAACAATCTCCTGTTTTATCCAATAAACTTGATACAGGATTAAGATATAACTGCTGATTAGCACGAACCCCTGGATTATAATTCTTTCTGAACTGTAAGCTTGGTAGCTATTGTGAAATACTGCCACTGCTTTTGCAGAATTCCTACAATTGTCCTTTCTCCATCCTGATCACCTCCTTCAAAGTGATGATAGTTTTTCTCACTGAAATGAAAATTTATTGTTACAGTAAACCCTCATGTACCATCTGACCAGTAGTACTGACAAGAAGATTGAAACAGAAACAGAAACAGATTACCTGTAGAAAATCCCATCTTCTTGTGGCACTTTGTAAATTCAATATTAAAATAGGTGACCAGTGCATGAATGTAATCATTACGCTGAATTTGGAGGCAGAATGCTGAAGTAAATGCCAGTTCTTCAGTCTTCACTGTATAGATATCCACTTCCTGTTTTGAAGAGAATGAATTAAGTATTTAGATTCAGACATCTGTGACTAAGGTAATTGTTAAGGTGGTGTACTTAAGCATTTTTTTTTTAATGATCAGCAACCAAGACAACTGGCAATCATTTATACTGCAAGAAATTCATGGTACATTTGAATATATTAAATCATCAGCAAGTGATCCAGTTACCTGACTGAGTTGACTATATAGTAAGAGAGGCCAGTCATAGAAGAGAGCGTGCCCTTGGGAATGGCAGGGAGGAGTGACGGGAGCTGGAGGAAATTAAGGTAAAATGGTGCTTTGACAAATAGAGGTACAATGGATGTTGAAATGGAGATATGTTACCCAATTTTAAGATTTTTCCTCTCTGGTACAGTCAGCATAAGGAAAGACAGTAGTTTTTTGTGGGTCTTTTTTTTTTAAAATAAAAATAAACTTCTGATTTGTTTGAGCATTTCTGGGAGGGAATATTCTGCGACTATGTCATGTTAAGCAGTCAAAACATCTGAGTCATTACGGGGGGCTGCTTTTTGCTGATTATGTTTTCTAATCTTGTGTCAGACAAAGATTTCTAATTAGCATGCACAGAGATTTTACACTTCAACTATACAAAAGCAAAATCTGTAAATTGTTCTAGGTCTTGATTGCGGTAGTTTGGAGCAATGATGAGTCTACAAGATTGCTTATTTCTATTGATATTTAAATCACACTTTTCAAGGCTTAAACTTTTTTTTATATTGATCTAATTTTCCCAGGTAGGTATTGCTTTTATCAGGCATGCTTCCAAGACTGATACTTATGATAGGGATGTTACTAAGTCTGAAATATTATCAATTACATTCCAATGCTATGGAAAAACTTTCCTATCAATTTACTTTCTCATATTCTCCTAAATGTATCTAGTTTCACTGTCCTTGTCAGGGCATATTTAGCAGGAGATCTCAAAATATTTTGATTTCTGTTATAAGGAAAATCAGTTTCAACAACAAAATCATCCATGCTATCCATAAATATTTTGTAGGCAGAAATCCAAAATTCCTCTACTGCATCAACATAAACTATGAATCATATCATTGATCTCACCAGAATTACTTCAGACTTACACTTCAGTAATGGAGAGCAGAGATTAGAATGTCCATGCAGAATAGAGGGATCTTTTGGTAATTATACTTTATAACCTAAGAGAACTGTGCAAAAATAAACATTAAAAATACAACCATATTTCAGTTACTAGACTCTCTGTGTGGACCACATACCATATATTTCTGATAAACTGAAAACTCACGGTGAGATGATTTAAGCAAGTTATTGTTTTGGTCTATCTGATTTGAAACATTGTTAAAAAAATAATCTAACTGTAATGGAAATGATTCTATTACATTGCTATGTAACCATGACTCACTACAGCTTTTGTCTGAAAAGTGGATTTGTTACCCAGTATGCAGTGAATCAATTCCTACACAATCAGGAGAGATATTGTTCTTTATTTAGGCCTAGGTGCCAGTGGAAGTTTCCACAATCAAGCACAATAATGCAAGTTTCTTCACCATGTTTGTACATTAAATTCCCAAATATTCTATCTATCCAATAGAGAAGAAACATCTAATACCTACATATTCATAAGGCTAAGCAATCATGATACTTCATCCCCTTTTGGCTAATTTCCTGGCTGTGCACTTGCATGGGGTCATTGGGCGGTCATGCGTGACCCTTGGTAGTTGTTCAGAGAATGTTTCCCTTACTCTTTTTATTTTTACATGGCTACCTAAGAACAAGCTGAACAGTTCTCTGCTTGCCAGTATTACAAGGAGAACAATTGTCTTTGATTAATCAGATAACATCAATGGTAAGACACTGATTTAGTATAAGAAGTACTTGATAAAAGAATTTTATGTTCATATTGATGAAACATAGACAATACCCCCTTCCTTACAAGGGAAGATTATATGTATCTCCCCCCTTAGAAAGTTTAGAAATGTCTACCTGCTATTACAGCTATAAGGATCCTTGCTTATAAGTGGTCATTTAGAGCTGGGATAGCCTTCAAACAGCCAGCTCCACCCCTACAGTCCCCCCCTCCAAAAAACCAAACAAACGACAAAGAAAAAAAACAACTACAAACTACATCAGGAATAAGAATTTCTGAAATATGCTGAAGCAGACTGCAAAATTTACTGTAATTTTTGGTGGCTTTTTAGTGATATCACTATGGGGAAATTGTGAACAAAGTGCAATGGATTAAGCCCATAGATGAGTATGTAGCTTCTCTCTGAGCTGTAATGGCTCTTCAGGGTAAAGTGGTTAAAAACCACTAGGAAATACTTGAATTAAAGAAGTCATTGGAAATGTTTCAAAAATATTGACGTGCTGGGTAAAATTGTTTCACTTTTGAAGGGTATTTTAAGAACAGAAACCTGCTTTTTAGTTATTTTTTTAAATTAGTATGCAGGATATTAAACTTTTTAGGGGGTTAATTAGTATTGTTTTGAACCTGGCTTGATCCCTGTTTTGGTGATCCTCTTATTCTGTCAGGTATATATTCTTCTATTAAACTGCACAGTTCATTGAACATTACTTAATTACAGCTAACAGTTTAGGGGATAAATGCTTTGAGTAAAATAAGTAGAAAAGTTGTGATTTACCACATCTCATTTTAAATAGCTTAATGGAAAAATGAGTAAATAATGGTCATAGTTAACCAGAGAATCAAAAGGAACTGAGTCTTTGGGATATGTGAGCAAACTTTTGGCTTCATCGACCTGATTCTGCTACTGGTATTGAAGCAGAATGCCTTATTCATGTGAGTAGTCTCACATAAGGAGGTTTCTTGCACATAGGAGGAATATTAGAGCTTTCATGTGTTGCTGTAGCCACAGACTCTTAACCTGGTTTTGTGAACAGAGAGTAGTGACCATTCTGTCTTTTATGTAGGGCACATGTTAATTTCTGTCTGCAAGTGTTGGGACTGGGAGAGCGCAGCAACGTTCTGGATAAGGCTAAGAATTAAGAATATATACAAAAATCAGGTTCCAATTCTGATTTCATGTTCTAGAGTAAGCTAGAGCTATTTCATCAGAGCCATGCAATTCAGAAACTGCAAACAGAAATAATTTTCTCTTTCTCTCAGCAGCTTGCCACTGGTAATTTTCAACCTCTATTTACAAGAAAGTAAGGTGATTAGAATTCGTATTTAATACACCATGTCTCTATCCAGTATTTGCACATGTATAATTGTAAGTGTTTAAGTTACAGTTTGACAACCATTTATTGAAGTAGTCCAATGAGTACAGAGTCACAAGGAGCATCTCACTTTGAGGCATTCCATAACATGTATTGCTTAATTTAGCTGACAGCTAAGCATGTGCAACATAGCAATTTAAACTATTTTTAAACTAATTTGAACTAATTTAAAACTTTCTAGAAATTTCTATCTTATTGTGATAGTATTCTACCATGATGGCTTCTGTAGCTAGTTAGAAGCATACAAAGATATTAGTAAAGCAAAAGCAGCAGATCTCCAAAGAATCCTACAGTTAGATGTAAACATTCATAGTTAGATATATTTGGAATTACCAAACCTTTATTAAACAGGCATTGGTCACCACTTGCTTTGGATCTACTATGTCCACCAAAGGCTCCTTCATGGCAACATCCCTAATACAGGTCATGTCAAAGCCGTACACATTCTCCCACCCTGTCAATGCAAATGGATGTGTCAAAAATCAGCAGTAATAATATAGATATTTTTTTGCTTCTCAAAGCATATTTCCTTTGAAAGTATTTCTATGATCAGCTGATTTGTTCTCATTAACTCTTTGCTGAGTGCCACAACTGTCTATGTCATTGCTGCTATTTTATAGATAGTGCAGTTGTGGCAAAATAAACATTGATGTACATCTTTTAACAAGTGGCCTGTATTTTTGGAAGCCCCCACCCTAAAACTGTGTTATATGAGACCTGATGATTTTCAGAGTTCTAGATATCTGGGAGTATTGCTCAAAATCATATAACATGTCAGACTGAGACCTGGAAACGACCTTCAAGAGTATTCTGTCCTTTCCTATTCATTTGGGATAGTATTTCCTTAATTTTGTAGGTTGTTATTCACTCAGCTGTTTTTATGTATGCTCTTTCAAGAAGCAAATTACTGACAGGAGATCCATGTGTGTTTCAGCATTTGGGAGATTCAAGATTTAATCTGCATTTACATCATGACACAAAGCAAAATATCCTTCCTCTAAACTACTTTAAATCCATGCTGATCTCCAGCATTTAAACTTCTGATTGTGCCAACAAATACCTTTTGCTGAGTGTTTTTGTTTTTTAGCTTGAATTAATATTAACACAGGGAAAAGTAAACTGGCTCTGCTTTTAAGGTTGATTCACAAAATGAAAACTTCAAAAAACATGAAATATTATTCTTATTAATCACTCAAATCAAGTTCCATTCAGCAGTCTATCTGAAAGTTTAAAAACAATGTCATAAACTTGAGCATTACAGCCTGTGTTGAGTAGAAGGCTGGCTAGAAAAATCCAGTGAATATTTATAAATTATATATTTATTTTTTGAACAAGTGTCAAATACACTGACTTTTTTTTTCTTCTCCCTTCCCAGAACATAGCATGGCGTTCCGAGTAGATTATGAGTAAAGGAACTTCAGATTTTATTTAGAGAAGCCAAACATTTTTATATGATTTCTCAGACAAGATTACCGAGGAAACTTTGAGGAAAAAAATTCTTTTGATTTACTTCAGCCTACATGAAATGTCATTGAGTGTATACTACAGTGTATGCTAGAAACTTGTCAAAGGAGTTAAGATATAAAAGTATATGTTTTACATTTTGCAGCAAATAAGACTGATTGACTATAGTAGTCCCCTGTGGCATTACAAGTTTGAGACATTAGAAGTTTTTTATAAGTCTTATATTTTATTACTTCACTTGATATCTTTTGAGTGTACTTTGAAAAACTCAGCCCTCCAGCTCACATGAAGGCAAGACTTTCTCCTCCATCTTAAGAGAGAAAAAAGAGGAAAAACTGAAATGTAAGATACCATCGAGGAGTTACAAACTGAAAATAGACAAGATGGCAGTGCAGCTATGAGTGAGATGGAAATAACTAAAGAAGTTACAGAGTAAACACTGGAAGTATAAAAAGTGAGGGGAATCAGGTGAAATCAGGAAAGAAAGTGTCTTAAAGAAAAACAACATTTTAGAAGAGAAAATAAAACCTGAAGATTTTCAGAGTATTAAAAAAAAGAGCTAAATCCAGATGCATTTTCTGAGAAAAGAATAAAGCTCAAAGCTTAGAAAGGAAGGAGTTCAAAAGAAAAGTGAAATAAAGGAGTTTTTAACCCAAAATGTCTTTGAATCTTTTACAGAATGGATGCCACATGCATCCTTCTGGGTCTGTAGATTTTGTAATGAATTTAACTGTCAAGGTCACCACAAAAGAAGAAAAACCTAGACAGTGCTTGAGGAATTGATAAAATTTTGCCTGACACCTACAGAAACATTTTCTTCACTGCCTTATTGCACTGGGATTGCGTTTGACCCAAGATGGCTTTGGCATATTCATTGTAGTTCTATGTATTGAAACCGAATTTGATTAGGAAAACACTCAACTTCTTTTTCTAGAGTAATTTTAGAGGATAAGGAGGAATTAGGCATTTTCTTTGGTAGGAGGACTGGACCCACAAATTTTGCTGAAACTTTTGTATGTATCTTTAATTAACAGAGCTGCTTAGGAATTTTTGTGATCTCCACCCCCCTTCCACAACAGAAAATGACTTAAAGTGAAATTGACAAACTCTAAAAAGTAAATAAATAAGAGATAAAAAGAAAAAAAGTGGGAAAAAAAAAAGCAATGTAGAATTTGTTCCTTTAATCAAAACTATTATGACCAAATAAATCCAAAACTTGGGAGATCTGGGGGACTATAAATTGAACATGAATTAGGATTATGAAACAGTGGTGATAAAAGTGAACCACATACTCAAATATGAGGTATTTCCAGGAAAAATGTGTTCAAGGTAACAAGAGACAACAGATGCAAATTTCAGAAAGGAAAATTCTGGTGGAATGTTCATAAACTTGTTTACTTTTGAAGGTTCTTCAGCATTAACACAACAGCTTAGAGAAGATAAGGAATTCTCATCTCTGAACTCTGCAGGACTCGGTTCTGAACGACCTGATTTCATTCTGAAATCTAGTTAACTCTAGTTTGCTTTGAGTTGGAAGCTGAACAAGATAACCTCTACAGGTCAATTACAGCACAAGTTATTCAATGAAACCTAAGGGGAAAAAATTAAACATAAGTGTCAGGTCACTTTTATGCATCCATGAAGTAAAAGCAAAAAACTTTGGTGTTTTTCACATTAAAATAAATTGAATATTCTGATCCTTATTTTTCATTTAAAAATTCTCATATGAAGTGTTTTAAAAAGCATGATATGTTTTTTCATCCTGACAAGTTATTAGTGAGATGTAATTTCGACACATATTTCTTAACCTTTACAGTTCAAATGCATCATGTTAATTTTTCTGTTGTTATTCTTATTTAAAACAAACAAACAAAAACCAGCACCTGAACGACAATAATTCTCTTTTTGGTAGTGTTCACTAACAAGTGAGTTATGGTTTTAAACAAAAGGGGGCAGATTTAGCTTAGATGTTAGTAAGAAATTCTTTACTATGGGTGTAATGAAGCACTGGAAGATGTTGCCCAGAGAAGTCGTACTTGTAAATGTCCCATTCCTGGAAGTGTTAAAGGCCAAGCTGGATGAGTTTTTAAGCAGTGTGGTCTAGAGTAAGCAACCCTTTCCATGGCAGGGGAGTTAGAACTAGATGATATTTAAGGTTCCTTCAAACTCAGACTATTCTGTGATTCTAATTTTATGACAGTTATGTGGGATGATATTTATGAAATCAACAATGAAACTAAATCTCCTAAAATAAACATTTTAAAATAGATGTAGAGTTATCAGTATAACTGTAAACGTTGTATTATTCATGTATCAGTCCTTCACACACTTTAAATTACTGCAAGTTTTCTTAATTTTTCATCAGACTAGAATTTTCTTAGTTTTTGTTTGTACTGGAATTCTGCCCTGGCTAGTATGAATTCATGGCTTTTGCAAAATGTTGTCAGTGAAGAGATTACAGCAGGCCACTATAAGTCAAATATTTTAGGTAAATAACAGTAGAAAAGGGTGGTTTTTAGGCATGTACTCACAGTGAATTTTGAAGTCCTTGTACTGTCTGTCTTCAATTGCTACCACGTACAAAGCAGCTCGGTCTGGAAACATTAGCCCTCCTGGTTTCTGTTGATGAATTGTGGGGAAATGGATCTCGTAATCTATTCACCTGACAAAGACATCACATTTTGAACTGCACATACAAAAAACAGACAAGCACCCCTTGCATGCCTTTTCTGTTTTACTTCAGATTGTCACATCAGCTTTAATCTCAGCAAATCTTGCAGCCTGTAGCAATGCTATTAGAGAGCGTCTATATGAATTTCGCCAACAGGCAATGAAAACCAAATCTCTTTTACTCAGAATCTTTTTGTTAATTTTTCCATTAAAGCCTATGAAATTGTACTGGAGATGTAACTGTCTCTTGTTATGAGGACAGTAGGAGAAGGAAGGCTTGTAGTCAGAAAATAAGTGTTGATTGTTTCAGAGAGGAGCATAACATGCAGGGCACCTACCAGCCATTTATCTCGTGCGAAGATGACTGTGTTTAACATTGACTCATAGAAAAGACAATAACCCATCCACTCGCTGATAATGATGTCTACTTTATCCACAGGTAATTCAACTTCTTCCACTTTACCTTTAAATATTGTGATTACTGAAAAAAAGAATCCAAAGAAATATATTTCACGTAATAAAACATCTGACTTCCTTGCTAGTGAATGTCAGGTTGACCTTTTCAATATCATTCTCTTCTTGATCGCCTTCACATTAGGAATGATCTCATGAGACTCAGGTGACTTTTTACATTATTTTAAAGCTCTCTGCAACAAGTACAATAAACATAACTTTTAGCATCAGTATAGAAGGAAAAAAACACCACCAAACTAATAAAACACATATATAAAAAAACAAAAGAAAAATAATCTTACCCAGTTACCTGTATGATCTCATTTTTCATGCCCTAATGAATTTAGTTTTCTAGATTATTAACAAAGTAATGCAAAAAATTAAGGTGACTAACTAGAAAATACTCTAGAGAGCAAGCTGGCTGGGTTGGTTAGCAAGGCTTTAAACTAGATACAATGGAGGAAGGGGGTGTACTGGGTGACAGAGAAGAATGTGCGAATGCTGTCATTTTGGGAGGCAGTAGGGGAAAACCCCAGATTTGTCCTGGAGGTATTAGGGAGGGCTCCTCCAAGAAGGCAACGAGGCCAATAGCCAAACTGAAGTACCTCTATACCAATATATGCAGAGTGGGAAATAAACAGGAGGAGTTAGAAACTGTGGCACAATTGGGAAAGTATGACCTAATTGCTATCACAGAAACATGGTGGGATGAATCCCATGATTGGAATACTTGGATTGAGGGCTACAGGCTTTTCAGTAGGGATAGACAGGGTAGGAGGGGTGGGGGAGTTGCTCTCTATGCTAGGAAGTGGATAGATTGCGAAGAGCTGTGTCTGAGAAACAGCCACGATCAGGTTGAGAGCTTGTGGGTTAAAATCAAGGATTCGGTCCAGTAAAGGGCATCTAGTGGTTGTGGTCTGCTCTAGGCCACCTGATCAGGAGGAGCCTGCTGATGATGCCTTCTTGCTTCAGCTGCAGAAAATGTTGTGCTTGCAGGCTCTTGTCCTGATGGGGGATTTCAACCACCTGGATATCTGCTGGGATAGTGGCACGGTGGGTGGTAGACAATCTAGGAGATTCCTGGAGTCTGCTGAGGATAAATTCCTAGTCCAGGTATTAGATAGACTGACTCAAGGTGAAGCCCTACTGGAACTGGTGCTCACTAGTGCAGAAGAAAGCATTAAAGAAATCAAGATTGGAGGCAGCTTGGACTGTAGTGACCATTCCCTGGTGGAGTTCGTGATCTTGAAGAATGCAAGCCTGGCAAAAAGCAGAATCAGGACCCTGAACTTCAGGAGAGGAAACTTCCGGCTGCTGAAGGAATTGCCAGATGGGATCCCCTGTGAAACTGTCCTCAAGGGCATGGATACAGAACAGAGCTGGCAGTTCTTTAAGGATGCCCTTCTGAGAGTGCAATGGCTCTCAATCCCCCAGGAGAAGAAGCTGGGCAGGGGAGGCAGGCAACCAACCTGGCTGAGCAAGGACCTGCAGCTTAAAGTGAGGGAAAAGAGGGAAATGTACAGGAAATGGAAGCAGAGTTATATAGCCTGGGAGGAATACAGGGGCTGTTGTGCATGTGTGTAGAGATACACTGAGGAAAGCCAAGGCACAGATAAGGCTGAATTTGGTGAGGGATGTGAAAGATAACAAGGGGTTTACAGGTATATAGGCAGGAGGAGACAGGCTGAATGGGAACTGCTGAGTCACAGCCTGATTGAACACCTGAAGGAAAGATCTAGTCAGCCCTGGAAGCACAGGTGAATTGCCGGAAGCCAGGCTCCACCCCTCTTAGGCCTCATTTAAGGGCTGACTGCCCTTTTTGGAGATCCCTCTTTGATGGAAGTTTTTCTCTGTGAACCCAGAATCTTCTGATATGGGTGAGTGATCTACTTCCTTTCCTTTGTAGCACCTTTCTATCATGCTGGTTCTTCCACCTCTTTTGTAACGCTTTTTCCATTGTGTTGATCTTTCCGATTGCTACATAGGCCAAGGAGAGTGTTCCTCCTCTGATAAAAGGTAATGGAGAGCTGGCATCCTCAGGCATAGAAAAAGCTGAGGTACTCGGTGAGTGTTTTGCCTTAGTCTTTACTGGTGTTCAGGCTTCCCATGTCTGACAGAACTCTGAACCTCTAGGTGTGGGTGAGAAGATCAGATTCTGTCCTACTGTAACAGTGGAACAAGTCCGAGAACTCCTCTTGCAATGGAATGTACGTAAGTTCATGGGGCCAGATGATATCCATCCCAGGGTTCTGAGAAAAACAGCTGATGTGGTTGCTAAGCTGTTCTCCATTGTATTCAAAAATTCATGGCTGTCCGGTAAAGTCCCTGGTGGCTGGAAAAAGGGAACACTACTCCCAGTTTTAAGAACAGTAGAAAGGAAGACTTGGAGAACTACAGGCCGGTGAGCCTCACCTCTGTGCCTGCAAAGATCATGGAGCAGATCCTCCTAGAAGACATGTCAAGGCACATATGAGACAAAGAGGTGATCTGAGACAGCCGTCACGGCTTCACCAAGGGCAGATCTTGCCTGACTGATCTGGTGGACTTCTATGATGGAGTGTCGACATTGGTGGATGGGAGAAGGGTGACGGGTGTCATCTACCTGGACTTCTCCGAAGCCTTTGTGTCCCTCACCACATCCTTCTCTCTAAATTGGAGAGGTATGGATTTGAAGGATGGACTGCTTGGTGGATTAAGAACTGGTTGGCTGGTTGCAGCCAGAGGGTTGTGATTAATGGTTCTGTGTCAGGGTGGAGGCCAGTCCCAAATGGTATCCCCCAAGGCTCAGTCTTGGGACCGGTGCTCTTCAACATCTTTATCAATGACGTAGATGATGGCATCGAGTGCACCCTCAGCAAGTTTGCAGATGACACCAAGCTGAGTGGTGCAGTCAATACACTGGAGGGAAGGGAAGCCATCCAGAGGGTCCTGGACAGGCTGGAGAAGTGGGCCCATGAGAACCTAATGAGGTTCAACAAGGCCAAATGCAAGGTGCTGCACTTGGACTGGGGCAATCCCAGGTATTTATACAAACTGGGGGAAGAAATCCTTGAGAGTAGCCCTGTGGAGAAGGACTTGTGAGTCCTGGTGGATGAGAAGCTGGACATCAGCCAGCAGTGTGTGCTTGCAGCCCAGAAGGCCAACTATATTCTGGGTTGCACTAAAAGAGGAGTGTCCAGCAGGGAGAGGGAGGTGGTGGCCCCCCTGTACTCAGCTCTTGTGAGGCCCCATCTGGAGTAGTGCGTCCAGGCCTGGGGCCCCCAGCACAAGAAAGGTGCAGAGCTCTTAGAATGGGTCAAGAGGAAGGCCACCGAGATGATCAGAGGGCTGGAGCACCTCTCCTGTGAAGCAAGGTTGAGGGAACTGGGCTTGTTTAGTTTGGAGAAGAGAAGGCTCCGGGGAGACCTCATTGTGGCCTTCCAGTACTTGGAGGGAGCATATAAACAGGAGGGGGAACTTGCTTACAGGAGTGGATAGTGAGAGGAGGAAGGGGAATGGTTTTACACTAAGACGGGGATGTTTAGGTTAGATGTTAAGAGGAAGTTTTTCACTCAGATGGTGGTTGTCTTAGTCTGAATCTTCTCTCTTGTTTAGATTGGATGGCTTTTCAGTTATCTAAAGGGATTCCTAGAAAACATTATTGTTGGATCTTGTCAGATATTTTTGTTAGCATATGAGTTTCAAGGACCTCAAAAGAGTTGAAAGAATATATGCAGCAGAATACCAAATCTTCAGTGACAATATACAACGCAACTCATTACATTAATGGCAATCAGTGAGGTAAACTACTTACGGTAGAGTATGGATGTTTCACTGCAAAAGCAGATCAACAAGCAATTAACAGAACTAGTTTATATTAGAGTAGATATTTACTTAAAGGAAAACTAAATATTGGTCCATATGTAGTTCAGCTGTAACAATCAATCTCCTGTTGGGTTCATCACACAATTTTCCAATCATTCTTCTATTTTTTTTTGTATATCTTCTATTTTCAAACACAATCTAAATTCTTTAGAAAAATAATTTTTAGCTTGTGTTTGTCTGCTATTCCTTGCAGGGTGGCAAAGTCTGGTGGTTTTGTATTTTGCTAGTTTGTTACCTTGAGAAGGTAACAGATGCACTTTAAATTCAGGAATAAAAATGTGAGAAGGGAAAATTTTACTTCCATTTAATAATGGACAGCATGACTGTGTAACTCTTAATGTCTCGCAATTTTTATTGGTGGTAAACATTATTGCTGAAAGTAGTCAACATTTAGCCTGGGAGAAAGTAAGGTACTTTTATTTAGCTATAACTAGGTAAGCTGTTTAGCAATTTTTAGAACTTAGCCTAGGAAAAATGAGGTTCCATTTTTTTTCAAAAATACATGTAATATTAGTCATACACTAACCAGATACAGCTATTATATTTTCATAGTAAACAAAAACAGACTGGTCCTCTAAGAAGTTTGGAAGTTCTCATTCAGATGGATAAATGAAGTGTGAGACTGGATGAGAATACAGTTTCCTCCTTGTTTCCATTTGTTTAACTTCTTCCTTTACAGTTTTTGCAGATCAATGTTGATTGGTTGATATGTTGCAGACTCTTCATGTTTATATGCTCCTGTCATGAATTGAATTCTCTTTAGTTCACATTTTTTCCTGAGAACATTCACTGCCACAATTATTTGAGTGATATTAGCACTGTTAACACCTGCCAGTGTGACACAGTTGCAGACTTTGAAGCCATCTGCTCATGCTGAGAACAGCCATAGTGTGAATAGTTCCTCCCACCTCCCTTTACTTTGAAACATCTTCATAAAGCACCACATGAGGGCAAACTGTGCTGTCCCCAGCTGTATTATATCTGTTCTCGAAACAGTAGTTCTTCTCTTGGCTTAGCCCTTTTTAATTATGCTGTGTATTAACAGGCAATTAGGTAGAAGAAAGGAAAAATTGCCATAAGCAATAAGATCCTTTGACTCAGTACCTGCTCACATTAATTTAAATGTGAATGTATGTCAGTGTAAATTGTAAATCAGCCAGTCTCCTGCCACAGCAGAGCAGTCTCATTTTTCAAGGACTTGTTCCTATTTAAATGAGAATTTGTCCCTGGAAAAAGTACAGAGACTAACCTCTGGAGCACACTGGACCCTTTTTGGAGCCATTCAAACTCACGAGGTAGTGAAATAAATCTGACAATGGCGTGACCTACTAGATGACAGTGCTAGCATAAGGTAAGCCAGAAATAAGAGTATGAAGGAAAGGAAAAGAGATGGGGGACTCCTTCCTAAGATGACCTTAGTTTTTCCTCATTTCATTGCGGCCTTACAACCTTGAACTATACGGGAGTTACTTCAGCAAAGAGAAAGTATTTTTTATAATAATTTCAGTCTGACTGACAAATGCAATGATTCTTGGGATGTCCATCCAGTCCACAGAGGATCAAGCCAAATTATTTGTAAGGGAGAACTACAGAGCCACAAATGATATTAGGTCTGCATCTATCACCAAATCTCAGGTGTATCTGCCTGTGAACTGAAACATTGTTCCTTTATGCTTTTCCCACAAAGGAAGTTTATGTTGGTAACATGTTCTTCAGAAATAAATCTAAAAATATATTTGATCTTGTATTCTGAAGTCAAAGACAAATAATTGAAGTATGGAGGAGATCTGAAAAGTCAATTGCACTGTAGTTTAGATTTTCTAACATTCCACTGACTTTCATAATGGACTCACCCCAGGCTCTTGCTCTGAGCATCAGACATTTTTTTCAAAACTCATTATTTTCTACAATAATTATGCATATATTAAAATAAGTGAAACAGGAATTTTTGTATATATGTTTGTGTGTATATAAAGGTCAATTCTTTCTAGATATTGACAATTCTATCAGAGTTGTTGACAATTTAAAACTCTTACTGTTAACTTCTGAAACTACCTATTTATTCACTTATAAAGTCCCTTCATGTGCAGTTCCTGGTGTTGGAAATCCAGACAAATACAAATGAATTTTTGGAAGGCTAGTGTGTACTATTTTGTGAAATGCCTTTCTAGGAACCCATCTGCTCTGCACTAAGGGTGTGGGCTAATCAAGCTGTGGTGTTGACATTGTTTCAGTGCCTTCTCCATCTTGTGGAGGAGATTATTTTCCGGTACTTCACTTCCTTCTTTCTGTGAACTAGCAGCTATGTACACTGGCTGCCTATTATGATCCATATCACTGCAATGTTCTTTCTGGTTATTTTTTGGTGCGTTTCTTTTCTTCCCCCACATCATTCAAATACACATGCTGTATGAGAAACTCTCTTTCCAAACATCTACTGTTGTATAGAAGCTGCCAGTGACAGCAATAGAAATTAAGGCAGATCTAAAACAGAACAGAAAACTAGTTCTGAATTTGCACTTGCACAGCACCAGGACAGACACAGCTAAGAGAAAGGGAAAATGATACAGTCCAACTAAATGTGACCTGTGTTGTTCTGCAGCAAATCCAACCTGTCTGAAAAGAGTGCTTTTAAACAAGAACTGTTTCACAGCTTCACTTTAAAAAAAAAAAAAAAAAAAAAAAGGCAGCCTGACTTCTTCAGGTTTCACAAAGATATCTTTTTGAGCTGTGATTTAAATTGAAGTATTTCCACATCTTTTGAAATTTTACAGTTTCTGCTCAGGAAAGAAAATTTCTCAGTGATACTGCTGTTTGGAAAATTAAATATATTGATTGGTATGTATGTATTTGAATATGTTTTTTTAAAAATACATTTTTGTGCAGTTGGAAGTCAGAAGAAACAGTATTAAGTCAGCATTGATTTGGAATACTTTTTGCTCAGAACATCATTTAAATTTGAATTTGAGTGTACGTGTGTATGTGTGTTGATTCTATTTAAGATATTAAGGTAGAACTGAAATGGCAGAATTGATCTGAAAGGGGAATTCTGTTGCTTGTTCAGCTCTACTATGCGACCTTTTAACTACTTTGCAAATCAACCTGCCATCTGTTACTTCTGTTGTCTGTGAGCCTAGAATTAAGTGTAGAAATAATTCCCCCTGTGAGGCGTTGCTCTAGTGTCTACAAAGAGCACTTGCATTAGTTTTGTATTTATAAATAATGAGAAATCATAATTTACATATAGACCACACAACATAAATCAACTAGAAAAAGTAAAAAAAAAAACCTCTTATTTCTCCTAAAAAAAAAATATTTATATATGCCTTACTGTTGTCCAAGTGGTTGGCCTTGATAATTTTTTCAGAGTAGTCAGATATACTTGAACACTCAATCTAGGAAAAAAAAAGAAGAGGAAGGGTAATTATGTGTTACTGACATCAGATATATGACTATATACAATCTAGTGAAGTCAGCAGAGCCTATACAAAGCATTCAATGACTGAGGAAGAGTAAATCAAATCTGTGTGTACAATATCATGATAAACTACATCTTGTATTTAAACTGAAGTCTGTATGAGTTAAACCGGCTCGTATGGAAAGGATTGTTTTCAAAAATTGCTAAAATGTGGAAAAAAGAGATCCTAACTACAGGGTTAGTTAATATATAATCAAATGTGTAACTTATTTTCATTACCTCAGATATTACCCTTCATTCAGAAACATCTCCTGAAGGGAATCAAATAGCATGATGGTACACTTCCTTGTATATTTTATTTTAAAATAGATTCAAGCTTTGTGAGTAATGTTCAAACCATGGAAGTAATGGTCTGTTTCCAAAACAACTGCTTTTAATTGTTAGAATCTATCCCAATGCATCTATCAAAAAACAATAAAGAAATTTTACACAAAGTAATTACTGAAACAATTGTATTTACGAACTATGCGTATCTACTTGATGATCTTTGAGGGCCTTTTCAACCCAAGCCATTCTATGATTCTACTTTTCTTTTTCTATGACCAATGCAGTGGAAATGCTAAGTCATGGCTCGAAACAGTGATTGAGCGCCTGGTAGGAAGGCAGGGGAGCTCAGGAGCATGCAATGCATCTGAGCAACCAGAAGGGGTGGAGCCAGGATCCACTTCTTCCCAGACCTCATTTAAGGGTTGGCAATGGAGGTGAGGGTCTCTCTCATTAGAGATCCCTGTGTACCTGAGGCCTTCTGAAAGAAGATTTCTTTCCTTTATTTCTGTGCCTTCTGCTGTTATATCTGCGGGATTAAATGGGATGGGTGGTGCCTGCGAGCACCAAGGAAGGAATCAGGGAGTCACGGCGGGTGGTGCCTGCGAGCACCTGGGAGGAGCAGGGGGGGTCACGGGTATATGGGGCGGTCGCGTGTACGGGTATAAGTAGCCTTGTTGCACAGCATTAAATTGGCATTTTGGCGCTACATACCGTGTATGTGTCCCGTATGCCCCTGCACGCGGAGGTGCAGACGGAAGGGAAGCCTTAGTACGTTGTCGTAGACAACAATTGGTGACCCCGATGTGATAAGATGGAGCGCGGAGAGGCGCTTGGAGCGCAGGGGTGCTCGAGAAGGAGCGCGGAGGGGCGCTTGGAGCGCAGGGGCGCTCGAGGGGGAGCACGGAGAGGTGCTCGGAGCGCAGGGGCGCTCGACAGTGTACTCCAGTATGTCTTCGTCGCTGGAGAGGATGGTGAGTATGCTGAAGGGGATGGCAGCACAGGCAGGCTGCGAAGTGCATAAAAAGGACCTAATGCCGCTGTTTAAATGGATTTTGCGGCGTGGTCTGGCGACTGACCCTTCTCATTGTTTGAGTAAGGGTGTCCTTGATAAAGTGGGGGAGGAGTTATTCGGGGGGGCATGCGAAGGGGATAAGGAGACACAGCAACTGCTACCTGCATATGGGTCGCTTGTTAAACTCTTTCAGATGGTTAAAACAGACAGAGAAGTCTGGCAAGCAGCATACGCGCTGTTGCATTCGGACTCGGGGAAGAAAGGGGAAGATAAGGGGAAGATGGAGACAGAGGGAGTTGAATCAGAGATAAAGACCTTGGAAAATGCCTCATGAACAGAGGGGAATAGTTGTGATGAGAACGATCTGGGAGGTACTAAAGAAAAGAAAGAAGGGGGAGTTCCTCCTCTGTATGTACCCGGGGGTGCCATGCCTTCGGCGCCGCCCCTGGGGTATATGCGGTGGGGTCACTATCCGTCGGGTGGGGTGTGGGGGATTACTGCTGGGGGAATGGCCCGTTTCCCTGGCACCCCTTCGGGAAATGAACCATCGAAAGAAAAAGAGAAGGGGACCCCACTGTTCGCTATTCCACCCCCATATAACACTCAGGAGGTGCTGGCTGAGTTGAAAGCACTGGAGAGGGTTCGAGCTCCCCCAACTTCATCGTCCTCGGATTCCTCACTGTCTGACTCGGAGGACGATCAGGGCGGGGAGGACTCTGCTGCAAGGGACCTAAGGGAAGTGTGTAAGGCTATGAAGAGGGCAATTGAGAAGAAAAAGCGGACCCCAGAGAAGAAGGTTAAACGGGTGGGATTTCAGCTTCTGGGGTATAGGGAAGCAGTGGAACGATGGATGGTTAAAGCAAAGCAATGTGTTCTTGAGGACTGCACTTTTTCACCTCAAGATGCTCCTAGTCAGTTGTGCTACCCAGATGTAGCCCATGCAGGTGGGCACAGGGAATGGCAGCCGTTAGATTTCAAGTTGCTATTGCAGTTAAAAGGGGCCCTTTCCGAGGGGGTATCATGGGTCCGGCTGCCCAAATGTTTCTGGACATGATTAGCATGGGTGGTCCACTTATTTTTGATTGGAGACAACGTGCTCGAGCTTGTTTGTTCCCTGCCCAAGTGCCCGTTTGGGAGACTCTCCTCCGAGACAAGGCGGAGCGGCAATTATTACAGGCTCGGGACGATCCAAATCACCCACTACACGGAGCCCGAATAGAGATGCTTATAGGGCAGGGGCCCTGGTTGGCTCCTGAGGATCAGGTCAGGCTGCCTGTAGCAGTGCTGATGACAGCTGCAAGCATAGGGAGGAGTGCGTTTGAAAAAATGCGTTCAATTCTTTCGGGTTCGCCAAGCTATCTTCATATAAGGCAAAAACAAGGAGAACACTTTGGCTTTTTTGCTAACAGAGTGCGAACAGCAATTGCTGCAAGCGCACTCCCTGCTGAAGCTCAGGATGCGGTCTTGCGAGAATGTCTGCGCTCTGGGGCTTTGCCAGCATTCAGGGCAGCGCTTGCGGCCTTGCCTGGTTCTGCACGTGTGGGGGAGTTAATACAAAGAGGCTGTGAACTGGCTTGTGCTGATGAGGTACAGCCGCTGACTGCAGCACTTCAAGCCTTTGCTTTGCAACAGCAAGGTCACGGCAGCTGATTCAAATGTGGGAGGCTGGGACACAGAGCTAAGGATTGCAGAACCGAGAGGGCTGCAAGAAGCAAAACTCCTTTGAAATGCTGGGTGTGTGGGGGCTCCCACATGGCTTGTCAGTGCCCATACAGACATCAGGGGGGAGTGGGGAAACCACCTGGCTGGGACAACACAGGGGTCCGAGTTCCGGCCTCAAGCCTGGACCCCAGGAGCCAATGTTCCAGCGCGAGCATGGGGAGCCCCATGGCTCGGTTCAGATCACGAACACGATTAAAAACAAAAGCAGGGAAACTGGGAGCATCCTTGGTATCCGCTGTGCCACTCACAACGCCAGCGACACAGGGCATCTGGGTTGCGGGTATGGGAGCTTTAGAACAGGGATAT
>NW_018364559.1:0-23136 GCF_002078875.1 Numida meleagris | reverse complement strand
AATGACCCTGTACTATAGCCTGATTAACTGTTTTTCATCACACTAGTTAGGACAAAGGCACACGCCTTTTTTTTTGATTCCACACGTGATTTTAACATAGAATTCTAGCATATTGCCCTATAGATTTTTAAGCTCAGTGTTTCCTTCAATTTGCACCTATATCAGGGGTTTAACTGCCCCTTACTGAAGAATGATCTTGGGATAGAACAAAGTATTCTGATAGTTGTAAGGCAATTCATAGTTGTGTCCGTAGCTGCAAATGTTTTGTTTCGTAGAGAGGACTGACCCCGGTAGTTTATTTTGCTGTGCAAGCAGATGTTCCACTCGGGCTCTGTATCTCGCGCAGCCCTGCAGACCCTGAGAAGAATAAAGCAGGAGAGAGTCTGTAGTGGCTGGGAGGGGAAGACTGCTCTTTGAAGCAGGGGACGCCCCGCTGGTGCTACCTATCGCATCCACTGCTGGCGTGTTTCTTCTCTCTCCTCTCTGGTGATTTGCCACCTTTCAAGGGTCAGTAAGTAATAGTGCACTAGTGTAGGGAGTTTTTGATTCCCACTTACATGATTATATAGAATAGATGCCGGTGTGTGTGAGAGTGTGCATATCTTGGCTGGAACTCATGATTCTCTGTGCAGCTCTGAGTGCCTAGTTTGCTTGTCTCTGCCTCTGAGACAAGCCATCCTGGAGTGGACGCATAAAACCTTGAAGGCGTGGCTCCGAGCCTTAAAAGAGGGGGGAGAGCTGACGAGTCCAGAACTGTGTCCCCATGCCTTGATTCTTCAATTCATCGGGACTACATGAACACCTCCTTCCTCTTGGCTGGTGTCCCTCGTCTCCGCAAGTCTACGGATACTACTTCTTGTCAGAAAAGGACTGCTCTTACTATCTACTATATTTCGGCTGCTGCAACGGCTCATCGAGAACATTGTTTCAAAAACAGTACAGGTTGACCTGCTGATATCTAATTATCAGCGCTTATGTCAAGATCTGCTTGAAGAAGGGCCAACAAAAAAAAAAAAAAAGGGAGTTTTGATGGGGTAACAGGGCTGAGCAGGGTACACTACAGGGGCGTTTTATGTTTGTATATAAAGAGGGGGGAGATGCGGGATTAAATGGGATGGGTGGTACCTGTGAGCACCAAGGAAGGAATCGGGGAGTCATGGCGGGTGGTGCCTGCGAGCACCTGGGAGGAGCAGGGGGGGTCACGGGTATATGGGGCGGTCGCGTGTACGGGTATAAGTAGCCTTGTTGCACAGCATTAAATTGGCATTTTGGCGCTACATACCGTGTATGTGTCCCGTATGCCCCTGCACGCGGAGGTGCAGACGGAAGGGAAGCCTTAGTACGTTGTCGTAGACAACAATATCTTGTAGCTTAAGAGTTTGCTACCCTGCCTTTTTGTTACACTTTCTATTGCATTACGTTTAACAAGCCAGGCAGGAGAGGCAGCAGTGTACAGACTTGGGGTGGATTATCTTAAAGGAATAACATGTTGGTTGGTCACTGGGACCCCTAATACCTCAAAGAAGGGATTCCTGGGTTTCCCTGAGTGCTGCTCAGATTACTGAAGAATGGGGATCCGTAAGGGGTAATGGTCCTGTTATCAAATCTCCTCCTAAGATGGCAGAATTCTGGAATAAATTAAATCAAACTTTCTCTAACAACAGAGGAAAGAGTAGCAGTGGCATCCACTGTAGGATGACTGCTACTACTAACACACATCATTTATCTGTGGAAGAACTAAAGGAGGAAAACAAGCTTTTAAAAGCTTGTATCAAACAACTGGAAAACAAAACTATGCCTCTGATAGGGTGAACTGCCCCATCTTCAATTGTCATTTCCCCTCTAAAATTAAGACCCATATCATTAGAGGAGGTGAAGGACCCAGATCAACAGGATCCTTGGATCCTGGTTGAATCCAAAAAGAAGACTAACAAGGCAAAAGCTCACCTAGAGGATCTGGGGTTCCCAGATCTTCTAGAGATAAAATCAATAATAAACCAAAAAACAATGAAAGACCAGGGTAGACTGGTGGAGTTTCTTTCTGAGGAATGGCCCCCTGCCCATACCACCTTAAATGTGATAACCTGCCTATGCATGGCTGCTGAATTGAATGGATCTGCTAGAACATTTTAGACAAAAACCTAGTGAGTGTGCCAGCATGGCTGTGCAGACTGTAGGATATGGTGATGGAGAGCATTATAGTGTGAACAGGCCAGAAACTTCAAAGCTGGTGTCCATCACTACTCACCCTGCCCTCAGTCAAAGGTTTTATGCTACGGTCCAACACAATGAGGAAAATCATTAATCCAATGGTTAATGGCTTTGTGTAGAATCAAGTGACCAAATAAAATTTAATTCCTATAAATACAGCTTATAGACTTCAATGGAAGAACTCCAAACTTACATTAGAGAATTAGGTATGAAGGAGGCAATCTATGAGGACATGTTTGAAAGTCCAGACCTAGTTTTCAACAGGAATGAGAGATCTCATCTTACAAGTGCCTCCACACGGGTATGGCACACTAATGTCTATACTGAAACCCCTAGTGGCCTCAGAGGCCGTTGTCCAACAGGCTGCCAGTTGGTGGCCAATCGGGGGAAACAGAGTGCCTGAGGGCCAGGCACAATATTAGGATGTTGGAATTGGCTGAGGTCCTCCCCATAGCTAAAACTAGGAGGCCTGCACCATGGACATAATGACTGGAACCCATGTCGGTATCCCAAAGACAGATGTTCAGTGATTTAGTCTGGGCTGGAGTTCAAATTGCAAAAACTGATCACTAGCTCAGTCACGTTCTCCTCCAGCTATGGAAGCAGATGGAGGAAAATAAAAAAATTCAAAACACTCCTAGATAAGCAGGGGTAAGAATAATTGAATGTGTTCCAACAAGAACATGGAACCTAGAAGATTTTATAGTTCTGAAAAATAGGAAAAGGCCTCTTCAAGTGACTTGGGCCACTATACCCAAGTCACCTGAAGAGAAAGAATTGGTAATTGCACAATACTTGCTTGATGGAGGATGTCAGCCTCCCTGCAACTAGGGCACCCAGATGAGACCTGAGGCCCTATGTTGAACTGACTATCTTTTGGTCCCAGAAAAATATACAGAGAGCAATGGTGTTAGTGGACACAGGCATGGAAACCTTGATTATTTATGGTGATCCAACTAAATTTCAGGGAGATAGGGTGACAATTGGTCAGTTCAGGGGACAGACCATCCCTGTAATCCAGACATGGTTGAAGCTGGGAGTTGGCTGTCTCCCATCTTGGGAGTATAAGGTGTCTATTGCCCCAGTCCCAGAATATATAATGGGCATGGACACTTTATGGGATCTGACTCTCCAGATGACCGTGGGAGAGTTCAGACTGAAAGAGAGGTGTATTAGTACCTGGGTGATATAAGTGTTATTAAGAGGCCAATGAAAAACATGAGGCTATTTGCCAGATATGTGCTGCATTACTAACACAAAACAGAATAGACTCCCAGGGGGCAATAGGAAATCTCAAGAATGGTGCAGGAACTAGAAAAAGTGGGAATCATAAGACCTGCACATAGCCCATGTAATTCCCCTATATGGCCAGTATGGAAGTCTGATGGCACATGGAGAATGACAGTGAATTACAGAGAACTGAATAAGGTGACACCACTCATTCATGCTGCCGTACCCAATATTGCCTCCCTGATGAATGCATTGAGTAGGGAAATAGAAACCTACCGTTGTGTCCTAGTCTTGGCAAATGCATTCTTCAGTATTAATATCCATGAAGAATCACAAGATCAGTTTGCATTCACATGGGAAGGCAGGCAGGTCCTGCTATCCTTTCAGGTCATGTGCACTCACCTACATATTGTCATAACCTAGTGGCTCATGACCTAGCAGACTGGAATAAACCCAATAACATCAAACTGTATCACTGTATCGATGATCTCATGCTGACATCTGACTCACTGGAGGCATTAGGAAAGGCAGTAGCTTCATTGACAGCTTATCTACAAGAGAAAGGGTGGGCTATAAACCCACAGAATGTACAAGAACCAGGCCTGTTGGTGAAATTCCTGGGTGTAGTTTGATCAGGAAGGGTCAAAGTACTACCTAGTGCAATAATAGATGATGTTCAGGTGTTCCCAGTTCCCTGACTCACAAAGAAAGGCCAAAAATGGGACAGGGGGGGAATGGAACAAGAGGCTTTCCAGCAAGCAAAACCAGATGTTAAACAGGCCCAGGTGCTGGGTATATTCGATCCTACCCTTCCAGCCAAACTAGATGTCCATGTAACTCAGGATAGGTTTTTGGGGGGCCTATGTCAGCACCAGAATTCTATGTGAACCCCAATTAGGTTCTGATCTTAGGTCTGGCGTGGAGCAGATGTGAGGTATAGCATGATTGAAAAACGGTTTTTAGCTACCTACTCTGTGTTACAGGCAGTAGAACAAATAACCCAAACAGCTGAGGTTACAGTTAAGATGACCTTGCCAATTAAGGGTGGATAAAAGATCTGACCCACCTTCCTAAGACAGGGGTGGCCCAAGCACAGACAGTGGCACAGTGGGTCACCTATCTCAACCAGATGAGTCTGTCATTGTCATAATTGAAAGAAGAGCTTCAGAAGATCCTAGGCCAGGTGAATTACCTCAGTGATGCACCAGAAGAGGCAATGGTTGCTCCACTGGAGAAGAGTCCCATTCAGAAAGGGAAATATCCCATTCCTGAAGATGCCTGTTATACAGATGCGTTCAGCAAGGGTAACCTGAGCAAGTGGAGAGCAGTGGCATACCATCCTTCCACTGAAACAATCTGGTTTAAAAAGGGGAATGGTCAGAGTAGACAATGGGCAGAACTGCAAGCTCTGTGGATAGTTATAATCAGGGAACCTGTTGATGGCTTAGTCTTTGAATTGCACAGTGGGTCACACAGGAATGGACTATTCACGCCCAACCAATCTGGGGCAGAGCTATGTGGTTAGGCATATTGAAAGTGGTTAAACACAGGACCATATGTGTCTACCACATTTTTGGACACCAACCTCTACAGTCACTGGGAAATGATGAAGCCGACACACTGGCTTGAGTATGAGTGATTGAGTATTCACCCTCCAAGAACATCGCCCACTGGTTACATTAGAAGCTGTGGCATGCCAGACAAAAGACAATGTGGGCAGCTGCTAATGCATGGAGGCTGCCCATTCAACTCTCTGACACTGTCCAGGCATGCCAAGACTGCAGTTCTTGCTCCAAGATGAGACTGAGATCGTTGCCCAAAACAACAGTCCATCTTGTTAGAGATGGACAATCCTATTGACCCTATCCCTAATTGATAGTATCAATTACATTGGGCCCCTCCCTCCAACTGAGGGGGCAAGATATACCCTGACCTATATCAACACAGCAAGTGGGCTAATGCAGGCCTATCCAGTGCCAAGAGCAAACCAAGCATATACCATCAAGGCACTCACCAAGCTGATGGCTGCCTAGGGGACAGCACAAATCATGAAGGGCAGAAAAGGGACTCATGTCACTGGTGCAATTATGGCAATTCATTTCACTGGTGCTGGGCAGAAGAAAACAACATTGAGTGGCGATTCCACCTGCCATGTAATCCGATGGGGGCAGAACTTTTTGAATGCTGCAATGGTATATATAGATACGGGAGCAGGCTTATTGACTGTTGTAATGGTATTTGTAAGGCTGCTCTGAAGACAGTCCCTCAGTTCCTGCAGGAGTGGGCAAAGACATTCTATGAAAGCCTGTGGGATCTGAATGAAAGGCCTAGAGACAGCAGACCCAGTGCCCTGAAGATGCTACAGACAACATGGGCCTCCCCACTTAGGATTCGAGTGACAGGCACCAGTAATTGGCTATGACCCCAAACTGGTAATTAAAATAATCTTCCGCTCCCTGCCCCTCAGAACCTAGAACCAGGTATCCATAGAATAGAATGGCCTTGGAAGGTGTAAAGGACCAAAGTGGTGTGACCTGCTTGTACCTTGGGGGGGATTATTGGAGGTGGGGAGATTGGTAATCCCACTGGTAACAGGTACATGGCCTGCAGACATCGTGGTCAACACTCCAGTCTTCATATCTAAGGGGACCTTAATCATGTCTCCATGGTACCCTTTGGTATCCAATATAGTAATACAGTCTTTGATACTGGGCCAAAGGGTACAGGTAGCTAGGACATGCCCCACTGCAAGCTGAAGTGTTGACCTAGGACAAGAATACAGCCTGTATCTTGTTGTCGAGGGTGGACCTATGCCTTCTTGTACCTCTGAAACATCTATACTACTCCCCGTGAGCTTCTTTGAACCTACAGCACCACTGGGAGGGGCAACATGACACCAAGATGCTCCAGTGTCACCCTGAGATAAGTGTGATACCCGGTGATGGACTATATGGGACTGATGGAACACAAGCTGAATCTTCACTGGTCCAGACAACTGTGTGCCTCCAAAAAAGCCATCAAGTACTGGCCCACGAAGGAATATGGACTTCAACCATGAACCAATCATCAATCATCTCATATTTTGTTGATCTACATCGTGATGAACAATTGTACAGGCACCATGATGTACTGGATCACCGTAAGGGAAAGGGCTTACCTTTAACCTACTCCTTCATTGGTTCCTGCCATGAAGGGGTAGAGTGTAGTGGAAATGCTAAGTCACAGCTTGAGCCAGTGATTGAGCTCCTGGTGGGAAGGCAGGGCCAACCCAGGGGAGCGCAGGTGCAAGCAGTGCACCTCAGTGACTGGAAGGGGTGGAGCCAGGATTCACCCCTTCCCAGACATCATTTAGGGGTTGGCAGTGGATGCAAGGGCATGTCTTTGGAGATCTATGTGTACTTAGGGTCTACTAAAGGTAAGCAGACTTTTTTCCTTTATTTCTGCATTTTTTGCTGTTGCATCTAACCAGATCCTCAGTCTCTGTAGCTTAAGATCTTGCTACCGTGCCATTTTGTTACGCTTTCCATTGCATTACAACCAATCATGAGCTTTTAGTGGGAAAGGAATTGCAAAATACCTTCTAGTTTTAAATTTGCCCTTAAATTTGAGCTCTAGCAAAAGGGCCTACTTTTGTGATGTCTTAGAGAGAGACTCATTTTTTTTTTTTTTTTTTCCTGTGTCCTTTTGGGTCAAAGTTGCTGGTAGTTACCTAAACAATTCCTATTTTAGCTCTTTTAAATTTGACATTAAACTGTTAGTGATACTTTGTATAATCCTTGTCTCTAATTCCCTCATGAGAATGTCAAATAGAATTATCTCCCTGAAGTGCTCTTATATGTCCAGGGAATTTAAGTCATCCTCTAAAAGCCAAATTATGCTTGACTTTTGTGTTGGCACTCACAAATCACAAGGCAGTAGATAGAAGGACACACAAATCTCCTTTTCTATATAGTCCAGGAAACTGTTCTGCTAGTTCTGTTCAGTTCTATTGTTCCCTAAGGACAGCTTCCAAGGGGATCTCTCCCACTAATTCTTTAAACACCTGAAATTTCACTCTTCTGAAATGCAGAGTTCTGACTCTGCCAAGCCAATATTCCCTGAGATAACAAATTCAACCAAGGCACAATAACTACAGTGCAGACTGCCTCTGGTCTTAACCTGTTTAATGAGTTCACGTGCATTGGTAACCACCAGGATTAGTAATACTTTTCTGGTTGGTTTATCTAATACCTGGACCAGGAAGCTGTCCTCTAGGCAGATCAGGAATCTTCTGGATTGTTTACAGCCTGTTGTTTTGCTTTCCAGCAGACATCCAGGTGGTTGAAATCTCCCATCAGGATGAGAGCCTGCAAGCATGATACTTCTTGTAGCTGAAGCAAGATGGCCTTGCCACCAGGCTCCCCTTGATCAAGTGGCCTGTATTAGACTCTGATTACCAGATGTCCTTTATTGGTCCAGTCCTTAATTTTTAACCACAAGCTCTCAACCTGTTCATGGTTATTTCTCAGAAGCAGCTCTTCACAATCTCTTTCTTAACATAGAGGGCAACACCCCAAACCCTCTTTTCCTGGCTGTCTTTTGTAAAAACTTGTAGTATTCAATTGCAGTGTTCTAGTTGTGTGATTCATCCCACTACATTTCCATGATAGCAATTGGGTCATAGTCTGCTAATTACACTGTGGTTTCCAAATTCTCCCACCTGTTTCCCGTGCTACATGCATTAGTGTAGAAGCAATTCAGATATTGGGCATACTACCTTTCTAGAAGAGTCCTCCCCAATTCCTTTGGGACAATTCACAGATTAATTCTGCTGCTTCCTAAACTGTCAGTGTTCCCTAGCTCTTATGTGTCAATGAGATGTACATTCCCCTTCCCCTGCTGAATCCAATTTAAAGCTCTACTAAGTTCAGCCAACTTGCTGTTCAGAATACTCTTGCTTCCCCTGGTAAGTTGCATCCCATTTGGTGTCAGCATGCCTAGTCTCTCAAAGCATATCCGAGATCATAGAATCCAAAGCCCTTAGCATGACACTATTCGCACAGCCAATCATTCACCAGATTTGTCCATCTCCTTCTTCCTGGGTCCCTGTCTTCACCTGGGAGAAGAATGCTGCCTGTGCTCCAAATGCCTTCAACATCTTTCAAAGGGACATGAAGTCTCTTTGGATTTTGCAGAGTCTCTTTGTAATCTCATTCAATCCTACTTGAAAGAGTAGGAATGTGTAGTAGTCGACCATCATTCAGCCTCTTCTTGATATTGTGAGTGTGGGCTCCCAATGGGCAGCAAACTTCCTTAGGGAGATTGTCTAGATGACAAATGGGTGCTTCAGTGTCTCTCATGAGAGGTCCCCAATTACTAATACCCTTTACACTTTTATGGTGGCACTGGTTCTAGTACAGGTGGTACTTTGGGCCAACTTTGTGTGTTTCCTGTTACCCCGTGCACTCTCTTTCCAGCCCCAGAGCCTCACATCTGTTGCACAGGGGTACTTCAGGGGAAAAGGAAGAGACTCCCTTCTGCTCTGAGCAGAGGCAAAGATCCAATATCCTTTGTCTTGTGTGTCATTCCAGTCTGTCACCTCAGGGTTGGAAACCAGCTTGCCTTCTTCCAATTGCAGAGATTTAAGCTTGTGTCAGTGCACAATACTACTTTCCTTATGAAGCAGGTGTTATGAGTCAAACCTACTGACCAGGTTTATTTGTGGTTCAACTTGGTCTCTATTACTGCCTCATTTTCTTTTTATTCTTTGTTGTATCAGAAAAGGTCTTTGACCAGACACACTTAAAGGAGCAGTCACTTTCCTTCTACCTTACAAGGTATAGATTAAAAGCCTTGTCCATGCCTACAACCAGTATTATGTATTTAGTTTTTCTGTCTGTGTTCCTGTCTGGCATTTTCCGTTTCATTTTTTTGACTTAAAAAAAAAAAAAATAGAACTTGGATTTGACTTTCCAAACTTTCTAGAGAAAAAAGGTCAATAAAATAAAAATTCTATTTTATGAATGACTACAAGTTTCAAAAAAAAAAAACAAACTAGCATAATTCTCAGGGAAGCAAAATCAAAAGCAAAAATAAAATCAAACTCAAAAAACAAAACTCAGATTTTCTGGGAAGGAAGATACATTTCAGAGAATAAACTTATTTTTGGGGTGGCCGAGGCTATTCATTTTTATTTTAGCTTGCACTTTATACTGCTGTACTTTTTTTAAACAAACAAAAAAAACCCCAAACTCCACAGTAAAGAATATACTTAATTCTGTAGGTGAAGAAATAAGAAAATAAATTACCTTTACCAGACTTTTCCCCAGTTCTCTTTCAACTCAGTGATCTGCTTAAATGTGTCCAATTTCACAAAGCACTTGTGTTTTATGAAAGCTGTATGTTCCAATAAATAAAACCTCAGTTTTTACAGCTGCATTTAGTTCACTGTGTGTATATTCACTCCTACTTTCATTATGCTTCTCAGGCATCAGTTTAATGCTGCATTTCTTCTTAGCAGATTTTTTTTTTTTGATGCAGTCACTGCGGTGACTGTAAATATTAATAATATAATACATAATATATTGAAAATATCTCTATATTTCTTTTTTCCCTGGACTCACCACCACTTTTTTTAATTGGAATCAGATGATATCTACATGTGTCTTGATATCAAGTGTTAGTTTAACTCATTAACTATACTGTCTTGTTTGTGTGAATGTACAATAGAATTTATTTGAAATTGGTCTGAACTTTGTATGACTAAATTTGATGGATGATACAAGATTTCAAGGGGATAATTGAATATATTTTTCCATCCACTTCCCCCTGACAAGCATGAACAGACTTACCAATCATATCTTTATGCATCTTCCAGCAGCTCTCCAGGTGGAATCTACTGTTATCTTGCCATGATGGCTAGAGTTTTGGAGCACATGAAGAAAGAACAACTACTGAGGAGGCAGGTCCTGCTTAGTCTATAAATGGCAAACCTGAGTGGTCAACCAATAGCTATCCTCAACTATTTAAAAAGGGCTTGCAGAGAAAAAAAGTCAAACATTTTTCAGAACTGCACATTGACAGGACAGAAGGCAGCAGTCATGACCTGCAGCAAGGGATATTTCCCCTGATTGTAGCAATGGAACAAGTCCTTAGAGAATTTAGTGTCTCCATCTTTAGATATTCTCAAAACTGAGCTGCACTAGGACTTGAGTAACCTGATATAGCTTTATATTTAACTCTGTTTTGAGCAGGAGGTTGAATAAAAGACTTTGAGAGGGCTTCCAAACTAAATATTTCTGAATCAGGGATTCTATAATTTACACATCCTGGAGACCCCAAGATGATTTTAGCAGTTGGCTGAGTAGCAAAGAAGAACATGCAACAGTGACTTAGAGGGAACATGAAGAAATAGATAGGACTATGGATGAATTTGAACCCGAAGAAGGGAAAGAGTGAGAATAATAATGATTTCAGTGTCACTGTAGCCAGAAAACCAACACTCTGCATTTATCAAGTGCCCATAACACAGTATTTGAAAAATCAAAACTTTAGAGAAGAAACTGGAAAAACTCAGTTCTGTGTAATAACTCCTGTCAAACATTTGCTTTTTAATAGGAACATTCACAGTTTCCAGTGGAAATCTTTGCTAAAAGGACCATAGAGTTAAGTTTGAATTTGAATGTGATTTCCACTTCCATGTCTCTGAAATGTCTGCTTTTCCAGCACAAATACAACTCTGTAGCTTGTTAGGTGACAGGTTTGTGGTGATGTAGCTCATGTGACAAAAATATTAAAATGAACTTCCTTTGCTACATTTTCCTGGCTTCCCAGCTCCAGTACTGAGCAGTCCATGGGTGAGCTGACACTCCAGGGAGCTTTATAAATGCCTGAACCCTAAATAAAATCAAAGGAAACAACAGTAACAACAAGAAACCTGTGGAAAAATTTTCTTTCTTTTACTGGTTGAATTATCTGATAGTGAATTGGCTTGGAATTATGGGTAAGTACCAGATAACTAAAGATAAACCTTCTCTCCCTTCCCCTAACACACACACAAAAAAACAAGCACTATTTCACATTTCTCTCTCTCTATATATATATGAGACAGAGAGAGAGAGACACCCTATAAATATATATATATTTAAAGGGTGTACTGCTGTAGGTCACAGAAAGCTTCAGGCCTCCACTGAAAGTTCTGTAACTCAAAGCTTGAAGGGGAGAATTACAAACCAAGGCAAGAAAGAAATAGAAATTAGTGTAAATCCATTTTGCATGTTTCCTTCTCAGGCACAATTTGCAAACAAACTATAAATATGAGGAAAAGTCGTCTTACCCCATATACCTTCTTGGCTCCTGCCTTTGCAGCAAACATGGAGAGGATTCCTGTGCCACTTCCAACATCAAGGACAATCTTATCTTTAAAAACATGTTTATTGTGATACATTGAGTTTCTATAAGTTAGTGTACGCACTTCATCCTTTAACATTTCCTGTGGTGGAAAGAAAAGCGATGTTATTATTTGAAGTGCTTATATGTCTTCAACACTGCTGTTGAATTAATTTCCTTATCGTAATTTAAGAATTATTAGCAACCTGAAGGGTTTTTCAAGTACTTCAGAGTGCATGCATCAAAGATATTTTAAAAAGCAAGATACTTAAGAGTGAATTATTAAGAATAAGCATGATGACCTTCATACGATTTTATTTCTGTAAATATATCACTCTTACAAATGGCAACCAGAACTTAATCTGATCACAGCACTGCTTTGGCTGTAGACAGAAGCTATAAAGAAATGCAAACTTTTCCCTATGTTGTGAACAACCTAGAGCCTTAACTTATGGACTTTCTGAGGTTTCTCCTTGAACACGAGAGAATAATTCTATAAAGCATTATAAGAAGGCAAGAGCCTTGCAGAAAAAGATGCAGTTAGTCCACAGTAGGACTTGGAAATAGTGTGCTGTTTTTGGAACTTGCTTTCTACTGCTTTGTTCACTGTGTATTCTAATTGAATGAAATGACTCATCAGTACTATCATCCTGGTTGGGTGAACAATAATAGACACTCATGACATCATCTTATTTATTATCCATATCCCTAATCCTTACCCAGGGCCTCTCAACCACATTAAACAGAAATTGGAAGAGACCTCTAGAAGTACTCTAGTCCATCTGTCTGGTTGAGCCTGGATAAACTAGAACAGATTTCTCAGAGCCTTGTTTAATCACTTGTTGAAGATGCCCAAGAATGGACACTCCATAGACAGCGTTTGACTAACCTCATAGTGATGATTTTTTCCAATTAAGTTTGTGACTGTTGCCTCTTTCTACATAATTACTAGAGTAGTGGAAATAGTTATGTGATTTGTGGAAAATGCCACTTATCTTACACTGTAACATTTTATGGGCTGGTTTTTAGGATTCCTTCCTCCTGAGTCATGTAAATATATTAGTGATTTCTTTAGACTTGATCCACAGACAACATTTTGCTGGTAAATGTGTGGATTTTCTACATTGCTATTGGGCTACATGTTCCTATTAATGCAGCCTACACATTCAAATAACACAGAATTATAGAATTGCTCAGGTTGGAAACGACCTTCAAGATCAAGTCCAACCGCAACCTAACCACACTACTCTAACAACCCACCACTAAATCACGTCTCCGAGCACCACATCCAAATGGTTTTTAAACACATTCAGGGATGGTGACTCAACCACCTTCCTGGGAGCCTGTTCCAGTGCTTAACAACCCTTTCTGTAAAGAAGTTTTTCCTGATATCCAACCTAAACCTCCCCTGGTGCAACTTGAGGCCATTTCCCCTTGTCCTGTCACCTGTCACCACTGAGAAGAGACCAGCCCCGCTCTCACTACAGTCGCCTTTCAGGTATTTGAAAAAAGCAATAAGGTCTCCACTCAGTCTCCTCTTCCCCAGACTAAACAGCCCCAGTTCCTTTAGTTGTTCCTCGTAGGGCATATTCTCCAAGCCCCGCACAAGCCTTATTGCCCTTCTTTGGACCTGCTTCAGCACCTCAATGTCCTTTCTGTATTGAGACGCCCAAAACTGAACATAGTACTCGAGGTGGGGCCTCACCAATGCCAACATGTCAGGAGCAAAAAAATTACTTGGCTTCCAATGTCAATTGAGTAACTTTTCTGCTATTATCTGTACTCAAATATTCAAGAGAACAAAAGATCTAAGATAACTATGATGTAGTCTCCATGTGTGATCACGTTAGTTTCCAGTCCTCATGAATGTACTAAATCAATGTACTCAGATAAGATCACCACTGTACAAATAGCTAATAGAAGCTCTGTGGAGAACTTTTGTAAGGATTCACATGGGACAGAGGGTTGAGTATGGTTCTCTGGAGAAGTGGCACCTGACCAGTTCATTCACTGTTTTCAAGAAAAGCTGAGAAATAATAATCATTAGGAAAAGGGAAGGGATAAATAACTAATAAATCACAGAAAAAAATTTTTGTTTGTTTTTCTAAAATAATTACTGAGATAAAAATAAATATTACCTCATGAATTCCAAAGTGAGCATAGGAATCAAAGTAATAATCCCTGGATGTCATCTCTTCTGGACTGAGGAACTTTGCCATTTTGCCTCGACCTGGGCAGCCTGGTTGCAATGGGACATGTATGACAGACTGAACTGGCTTTGGAACAACAGTAGGCTGAGGAGTCTGGGTTGGGACAGGGCAAACCTAGGAGAATACAGAGTGTTGTTTGTTAAGAGCCATTGTTAGAAGAGAATATTTCTCTCAGTGCCCAGCGTAGCAATATTGTAATTAGCTAAGAGAGAGTCACACCAAAGACACCTGGGTTGCCATAAGAGAAGTCTATGAAAATGGCTGCTTTGTATTCTGAGCTCTTACTTACTCTGTCTTGAAAAATTTCCTTAATGGCTTTTTCTTTGTTGTCCCTCTGCAGATAACCTTCATCAGTGCAGTCACTGGAAAATACTGGTGTTGGCTGAAGTGAGCGACTCTGAACATATACAGATTAACATTAACACACAGCAATTAAGAGCCAGATTTTCTCCCTTAGTGTCTCACTTTTCTAGCAAACTACCACAGCGTTGTGAGAGGTGAGTTATGATAACTAAATAATTCCCCCACAAAGTAGGGTTCATAATCAAAGGATTTTTAACCCTGTGTTGCTGACGTGAAAGAGAGGATTCATAATACATTCTTAAATGTAAGGTGAACTATCTGGCTCTATCAATGAGGCAGGCTTGAGAAAGTTCACAGTATCTGAAAATCCTTATCATTCTCTGAAAATGTATTAGCGTGTTCAGAAAGCAGTGCTAGGAGTTGTGTGGGATATATTATTGTACTGGATATGGCTGGGATGGAGTTAACTTTCCCCACGTCTGCCCATATACTGCTGTGCTTTCCACTTTGATCTAGAATAGCTTTGATACAGTACCGATGTTTTGGCTATTGTTGAGCAGCATCAAGACTGTCTCTCTAACTTCCCACCCACCAAAGGCCAGAGATGGGCAAGAGGCGGGGAGGGGTCTTAGTCAGGACAGCTGACCTAAAACTAAAGAGATGTTTTAGACTATATGACATCATACACATCAAAAAGAAGAAAGGAAGAAGGAGAAGGGGAGATTCTCCCTGTGAAAATGTTCCTGACCAACCACTGCAAATACTGAGCCTCTCTTTCACAAGACATGACTGAGCATCATTTGCTGGTGGGAAATAATAGTTTTTCTCCTTTTGCTTCCACAGGACTTCTTTTTTTTTCATTAAACTACTCCTTTTCTCAAAACACGATTTTTTCTTGTTTTCATTGTATTTTGTCACTTGCTCTTTCTGAGGCAGGGAAGGTGAGAGAGAAGCATGGTGGTGTTATTAGTTGTTAAACAACCACAGTTACCTCTTAATTTATTTTACTATTTCAGAGAGTCATACGGTACCAACACACTCTGGAATACTGCATTTTGTTTTACTTTGGTATTACATCTTCAACAGAAAAAATACAATAGAGCCAGAATTATCATACTACCTTGACTCAGATCTGACATCCCTAAAACAAAAGACAGAAAGTTTCACAAACAATTTAAATGAAAAGATACAGATCATAGTTCAGTCCATGAGTACATCTCCATCTTCCATTGTTAACGTGAAACAAAATTATGAACTGAGAAAGATGGAAGAAGAAATTACAGCTTCACTTGTGTGCTAAGTGATCTGCAAATTAAGGGTCAACAACTTCAGGTATCAAGAAAGACAATCCCACTTAAACCTCTTTTTCTACTTTCTTCTGATTTTCAAATTCAGTAATTTACCAGTGGGGACCAGATTTGCTTCAGCCTCTCTGAGGCACTTTAAAAAAAATTGCCCTATATTCTATACTATAATAATGCAAAACATCATTCTCTTGTACCCTCTATGAATAGCATCAATTAGCCTACTTTAGTTTAATTCTATATATATAAAAACAACCCACACTTTTTCCTAGTTCATTTGAACACTTGTGTCAACTTCTGATGGTTTCTTTGTTCCATCTGGGAAAAAGGAATACAAGTAGTTTATATTCCTGCAACACCTTTTGTACAAAAAGACCCAGAAGTGTTTTCTTATCTATTTCTAACTTTTTTTTTACTCCAACATCTCATTGAGTTCAATCTTATAAAGAATATAACTGTTGCCAGATGATATTTTCATTTTTGTCTTCTCTAGTTCTGTCAAGATGTCTTCCAAATTTAATCCTGATACTTTTAATTATTTACTTGAGTTTATAATCTAGTATTTTTCTCCACCAGTGTACACGTTATTAAATCTCTATTTATCTATTAAATCTCTATATCTCTAATCTTGCCCTGCAGTCCTTTCTGAAATGTTCAGCTGAATTACAAAGATTTCAACTGTAGGTGTTCTGCACTGCGTTTTAATTTAAAATGGACTCTATAAGGTCTTACACTTTTCTCTGAAATCTTGTACTTTGCATCATTTTGTAAGCACAAAACATAAATTTAATGTTCACATAATTCTCCATTGTGTTACTCTCTTAGGCAAGAAGGTTCCAGACATACCACAGGCACTTCCACAAGAGCTATCTACTGGAGGGTAAGGGGTACTACTGAGTACTGAGTATACATACTGCCAGTGTATGGACTGGATGGGAAGACAGTGAGTTGCTTTGAAAACTGGCTCAATGGCTGGGCCCAGAAGGTAGTGGCTTAAAGTCTAGTTGGAGGTCAGTAACTAGCAGAGTTCCCTAAGTCAATAATGGGTCCAGTATTGTTTAACATCTTCAATAATGATGTGGAAAATAGAACTGAGATCACACTCAGTAAGAATGTTGGTGATGCAAAATCAGGCACTGGCAGAAAAACTGCTATCCAGAGGGAGCTTGACAGGCTGGAGAAGCGGGCTGAAAGGAATCTTATAAAACTCTACAAAGAAAAGAATGAAACCCCATCTCTGGGAAGGAACGACTCCAGACACGCTAGGGGCTGCCTGGCTGGAAAGTAGCTTGGCAGAAAAGGACCTGGGGGTCCGGGTGGACATCATGCCGAGCATGAGTCAGGAATGTGCACTTGCTGCAAGGAAGGCTATTGAAATCCTGGGCTGCACTAGGCAAAGTATTGCCAGTGGGTCAAGGAAGATGATCTTTCCCCTCTTTTCAGTGCTGGTGTAGCCAGAGCTGAAGTACTGTGTCCAGTTCTGGGTGCCTCAGGACAAGAGAGACAAAGACATACTGAAGAGTCCAATGAAGGGCCACAATGAAGGGAGTGGGGTGTCCACTAGGCTTGAATGATTTACAAACCTAGGACAAGTACACTGTTAGAAATGACTTCTTCTTTAACTAACTGCTGGAAAGGAAAAGCATCTGGTCTAGGGGTAAACCTCACATCAGTTAAGAGGATCCAATGAGTTCTATGTGGATAAACCACATTTATAAAAAAATACGGACTTTAACCAGCTGCACAGAGTTACAGAACACTGGCCATTGCTGTTCCCAATAAAGTCTGAAAGAATGCAAGCAGCTGTCTCAGAATCCATTTGTCACTGAGCAAAACATGCATTCCTCTAGTTTTCCATCTCCCATTTTGTTGCAGCTGGAGAATCTGAAGAATCTCGGAAGCAATCTTTTTTCTGCCATTACTATGGGACTTGGGCCCCAGTGCTCTATGTCAACACTTATGTCAGAGGAAAGTAGTTTTATATTTTCCTGTATTTTAACGTCAAATAAAGTTTAATTCCTCTTTATCTGTGAACAAGATGTGTGCATTACAGATGCATTAAAGGAATTAGTACAGGACTGCTTTTTTAAAGAGCTCTGTGTTCTTACAGGGGGCAAGATACAAAACTTTCACTCATTACTCAGAATCTCACATTGAGATATGTTAACATAGGAAATTTCAGTGATTGATGTGACTTTTGATATGTGGAGTTGCCCATTTGCGTCAACTGAACCTGCTGAAATTCTTCTTTGTTGAAAACTGGGCATATTGTCTGTAGGACCTAAGTCAACATAAGCTTAGGAGTCTCCCTAGATGTCGAATTCCCATAATACAACAGACAGCTGGGTGTTCAAGAATCATTTAAAAAAAATTGAGTCTTTTATGTATATCAGTCTACCCACAGAGAGAAGCAAGGCGGGTCTGAGAAAGGAAAATATGCTCAACTCCTTTTTAGGAGGTTTGTGACAAAAACTGAGGTATAAAAATAAACCTGAATTTCAATGTCAATTTCTTGACATTACTATGGAGACAAAGGACTGGAGGTTAAAATTCAAGTCCTTAAAAAACTGTTGTTAAGGCTGCAGTGATTTGTCAAATTCTCATCTATTTATTTATGACACCTTAACGACATTGAAGTGGTTAACTATTTAATATTTGGTTTGATAATCTACACCTTCAGTGTGCAAGAGAATATCATCTGATATGCAATCACCTTAGCCGTTCCAACAATGCTGCTTCTTCCTCCTCCTGCAGATATAAGAGCAGTATGTACAAAGAAGAGGTATTTGGTATCCTGCCAAAACCAAGAATTACTTTTACAACAGCTTCCTGGAAATCATTACAAAACAGCACTGGTTAAAGCCTCCCTTGACTCCTTTGGCGTATATCCTTTTGGCGTAAGTCTTGTTCCAGGTTAGTGGGAGCATCACTTGGTTGATCTTTGGACTGAGCAAATAATCTGGTTCATTATCTGAGAAAGTTTTAACCTGATTTTCTAAGGAAATGGAGCTGCCACAGTATCTTGTCTGTGTACCCCATTGATAAGATTCGGGCTTATGTAACCAAGCTTAATTTCAAGTTCCAGTGGAAGTATCAAACACATTTGTATTCCTCTAAAATTCTTGAAAATCTGACGTTTGCTAGAAGGACAGAGAATTTAATGATCCATTGAAAGTGAAGAAACTAGATTTCAGTTGTTATTGTTTCTACTTGCTAGCAGCTTATTAAGCTAGCTGTCTTGTGTTACATGTGTACTGTTTGGTCTCCAGACTAACCATACTGTGTGATCATTAATAAAAACCTATGAAGAATTCTTAGCGGAGCTCAGAAATAAGAAGGTGATGAGTGGATAAAGAGCGCCTATTTGGAGGAAACCAGGTTTCTTTAGCTTCATGGAACTGGAGCTTTAAGTCTTGAACTCCCAGTGCACTACATGATGTTGTGATGTGTAATATCAATAACAAAAATCGTAAAACCATGACACATGGGAAACAAAGAGATAATTTCTGACCGCCAACATGGCATCACTAAGGGCAAATCATGCCTGACAAATCTGGTGGCTTTCTACCATGGGGCTACAGCATCAGTGGATAAGTGAAGAGCTGGACTCGTGCAAAGCATTTTACGCTGTCCTGTATGACATCCTTGTCCTTAAAATGGAGAGACGTGGGTTTGTCAAATGGACCGCTTGATGGGTAAGAAACTGGTTGGATGGTTACACTCAAAGCATTGCAGTCAACAACTCAATGTCCAGGTGGAGACTAGTGGTCAGCAGGGTTCCTCAGGGATCAGTATTGGGACCGGAACTATTTTACATCTTTCTTGGTGAGACGGACAGTGGGTTTGTGCGCACTCTCATCAAATTTGTGGATGACAGCACTGGTTGATGCGCTGGAGGGGAGGGTTGGTGCCATCCAGAGGGATCTTGACAGGCTTGACAGGTGGGCCCATGTGAGCCCCATGAAGTTCAACAAGGCCCAAACGCAAATACAGGCTGGGTGGAGAAAGGACTGAGAGCAGCCCTGAGAAAGACTTGGGGGTGCTGACTGATTAGAAACTCAACATGATTGGGTGATGTGCACTTGCAGCCCAGAAAGCCAACCGTATCCTGGGTTACATCAAAAGAAGTGTGACCAGGAGGCTGAGGGAGCTGATTCTCCCCTTCTACTTCATTCTCTTGAGAATCGCGTAGAGTATTATTACTGCGCTCAGCTCTGGAACCCCCCAGCAGGACATGGACCTGTTGGAGTGAGTCTAGACAAGGACCATGAGGATGATCAGAGGGCTGAAGCATCTCTCCTATGAAGACAGACTGAGAGAGCTGGAGTTGTTCAGCCTAGACAGAAGAAGGCTCTGGGGAGACCGTACAGTGGCCTGCCAGTACGTAAAGTGGGCCTACAGGAAAGCTGGAGAGGGACTCCTCTTCAGGAAGTGTAGTGATAGGACAAGAGGTAGTGGCTTTAAACTAAAAGAGGGTAAATTTAGATTATGTATTAGGAATGAATTTTTGCAGTGACGGTGGTGAGGATACCCAGAAATACTGTGGATGTCCCATCCCTGGAAGTGTTTGGGCCAGGTTGAATGGGTCTTTGAGCAACGTGATGTAACGGAAGGTGTCCCTTCCCCTGGCAGAGGAATTGGAATTGGATGATCCTTAAGGTCCCTTTAAATCCAATCCACCCTGTAAAAAAGCCTCTTATCTATTCTGAACTGCAGATAACTGAGTACAATGCAACTGTAAATCTATCCTCTCCTGTTTCTCAGTAGTCAGACAGACTCTGTAAACGGGAGGAACAGGTTGTCGCCCTTTGCTGTTAAACGAGTCAGCGGGGAAGAAGACCGGTCTGGCTGAACAGGGAGTTTTTGCTGAGGCTCTGGGAAAGGAAGACATCTTTGGAAGAAGGCTCAGGCAACTCAGGAAGAGTACAAGGATACGTCTAGTACAAGGGTTTCTCTAGAGGGAAAATCAGAAAGGCAAAAGCCCAGCAAGAACTTAACGCGGTCATTATTGTTAAAGACAATAAAAAATGATTTTACCAATACACTAACAAGCAAGAGGAAGGCCAAGGAGGCTCTCCTGGCTTCACTGGACGTGATGGAGAAGGTTATCACCAAGGGCAAGGAAAAGGTTGATGTCCTCAGTGCCTTCTTTACTTCTGTCTTTAACAGTCAGGCCAGTTATCCTCAGGGTACTCAGACCCCCGAGCTGGAAGACAGGGATGGGGAGCTGAATAACCTCTCCACAATTCGGGAGGAAACTGTTAGCAACCTGCTACTCCACCTGGACTGTCACAAATCCATGGGACCAAAGGGGATCCACCTGAGGGTACTGAGGGAGCTGGCAGAAGTGATTGCTAAACCACTTTCCATCATTTATCAGCACTTCTGGTCCACTGCGGAGGTCCCAGATGACTGCAGACTTGCTAATGTGACTCACATCTACGGGAACGGTCGGAAGGAGGATCCAGGCAACTACAGGCCTGTCAGCATGACCTCAGTACTGGAGAAGGTCATGGAGCAGATTGTCTTGACTGCAATCATGCGGCATGTGCGGGACAACCAGGAGATCAGGCCTAGCCAGCTTGGGTTCATGAAAGGCAGGTCCTGCTTGACCAGCTTGATCTCCTTCTATGACCAGGCGACCTGCCGAGTGGATGACGGAAAAGCTGTGGATGCGATCTACCTAGACTTTGGTAAAGGCTTCAAGTCCGTCTCCCACCGTATTCTCCTGGAGGAGCTGTCAGATGTCCTATGGCTTGGATAAGGCTACTGCCGGCTGGGTGAAAAACTCTCTGGTGTAAAACTTACTTTCTGTAAGAAAATGGGGATAGATGTTTGATCCTAAAAATGACTTGCTTTCAAGATAGTACTTTTTCAGCCGCTTCAAAGTCATGTACTTCTCTGAACATCTGAGAAGTACAGGGAACCTCTGAGATGTACAGTCTCAAATCTACTTGACATAGACAAACATGTACACTTATTATCACCATTGTCCTTTACAGGCAAGTTTGGCTTAGATTACATGACAACTGCTACCTGTAATTCCGAGGGTGATAATAAAAATACCGTGAAAACTCTGAAGCACGTTCAGAAAACAGAGGCTCTATTGCTTGCTTTGGATTAGAGCCTCTGTCCAGAACAACAGAGACTGAGCAATCATACAAGGAACTTGTACACTGAGTCGTTGATTTCCCCCAGAACTGAAATATAAGATGCTAGCAACAGTTGACGTATCTAGACCACAGCAGAAACAACACCAAGTACTGAAACCAATGCAAAGATCACAAAGCGGTGCAAGTCTGTTACTTACTGTTTGAAAGTTGAAAAGGAATTTTGGTATCCAAAGCCAAATGTAAGATAGAAGCATAGATTCATAGAACCGTTTGAGTTGGAAGGGACCCTTAAAGGTCGTCTAGACCAACTCCCCTGCAGTGAACAGGGAAATCTACAGCCAGATGAGGTTGCTCGAAGCCTGGTCCAGCCCAACCTTGAATGCCTCCGGGGACGGGGCATCCACCACATCACAAGGCATCTTGTTGCAGCGCCTCACTACCCTTATTGTAAAAATCTTCTGCCTTATATCGAACCTAAATCTCCCCTTCTTTAGTTTGAAACCATTTCCTGGACTTACTTAAATGCAAAAAGAAAGTCTGTAGGGAGTGGAAGCAGGAACGAGTTACGTGGGAGGACTACAAAGAAGCTGCTCGAGCAGCCAGGGATCAGGTTAGGAAAGCTAAAACCCAGGCAGATTTAAATCTAGCCAGGGACATAAAGGGGAAGAAGAGGAATTTCTACAGGTATATCAGTGACAAAAGGAAGGCCGGGGAAGATGTGGGCCCTCTCCGGAAGGGAACTGGAGACCTGGTCATGAGGGATATGGAGAAAGCTGAGGTGCTCAATGACTCCTTTGCCTCAGCCTTCACCGGCACGGGCTCTAGCCACAGCGCCCAAGCTGCAGAAAGCAAAGGTAAGAACCTGGAGAAGGAAGATCTGCCCACTGTAAGTGAAGATCAGGTTTGAGACCATCTAAGGAACCTGAAGGGGCACAAGTCCATGGGACCCAGTGAGGTCCGTCCACGGGTCCTGAGCGAACTGGTGGATAAAGTTGCCAAGCCGCTATCTATCATATTTGAAAGGCCATGGCAGTCTGGTGAAGCTCCCACTGACTGGAAAAGGGGAAACATAACCCCCATTCTCAAGAAGGGAGAAAAAGAAGATCAGGGAACTACAGGCCAGTCAGTCTCACTTCTGTGCCTGGTAAGATCACGGAGCGGATCCTCCTGAAGGCCCTACTACATGTGAAGGCACATGGAAAATTAAGACGAGGTGACTGGTGGTAACCAACATGGGTTCACCAAGGGCAAGTCGTGCCTGACAAACTGGGTGGCCTTTTATGATGGAGTTACAGAGTCAGTGGTAAAGAAAGACCAACTGACTTCATCTACCTGGACTTGTGCAAAGCGTTTGACGCTGTTCCGCATGACATCCTGGTCACCAAATTGGAGAAAAAA
>NW_018364558.1:103664-106203 GCF_002078875.1 Numida meleagris | reverse complement strand
GGTGTCACGGAACATCCTGTGTCCCCATGGTCCCCCTGGTGATGTGGGGTGTCCCCTGTCCCCAGGGTCTCCATGGTGACGTGGAGCATCCCCTGTCTCTGGGACCCCCAAAATGACACAGACTGTCCCTGGGGGCCCTGGGGTGTCCCCTGCCCCTGGGGTCCCCATGGTGTCACGGAGCATCCCCTGTCCCCGGGGTCCCCAGGGTGACATGGAGCATCCCCTGTCCCTGTGGTCCCAGGGGTATCCCTGGGAACACCCCCTTTCCCTAACGGGGACACCCCATTTCCCACCAGCGAGGCCCCTTTTTCCAGCGAGGCACCCATTTTCCATCCAGGCCGCCCTATATCCCACTGGGGAAACCCCATTCCTCCGTGGGAATCCCCTTTTCCCACAGGGATGCCCATCTCCTATGGGGCCACCCATTTCCCAACACCTGTACCCACCTCCCACAGTGCCCCCCCCATTAACCCCATATCCCTGCCCCCCCAGCTTCACTGGTGGTGCCATCAGGACCCCATTAACCCCATATGCCTGCCCCCCATGTTCACTGGCAGTGCCATTGTGACCCCATTAACCCCATATCTCTGCTCCCCATGTTCACTCGTGGTGCCATCGGGACCCCATTAACCCCATATCTCTGCCCCCCACCTTCAGTGGTGGTGCCATCAGGACCCCATTAACCCCATTCCCTCACCCCCTTGTATCACCAGTGGTGCCATCAGGACCCCATTAACCCCATATCACTGCCCCCCACGTTCACGTGCAGTGCTATTGTGACCCCATTAACCCCATATCCCTGCCCCCCACATTCACTGGCAGTGCTATTGGGACCCCATTAACCCCATATCTCTGCTCCCCATGTTCACTCGTGGTGCCATCGGGACCCCATTAACCCCATATCCCTGCCCCCCACCTTCACTGGCAGTGCCATCGGGACCCCATTAACCCCATTCCCTCACCCCCTTGTATCACCAGTGGTGCCAGCAGGACCCCATTAACCCCATATCTCTGCCCCCCATGTTCACTGGCAGTGCCATTGTGACCCCATTAACCCCATATCTCTGCCCCCCATGTTCACTCGTGTTGCCATTGGGACCCCATTAACTCCATATCTCTGCTCCCCATGTTCACTCGTGGTGCCATCGGGACCCAATTAACCCCATATCCCTGCCCCCCATGTTCACGTGCAGTGCTATTGGGACCCCATTAACCCCATATCTCTGCCCCCCATGTTCACTGGCAGTGCCATTGGGACCCCATTAACCCCATCTCCCTGCCCCCCACGTTCACGTGCAGTGCAGTGCTATTGTGACCCCATTAACCCCATCTCCCTGCCCCCCCCCCCAGCTTCCCTGACGGTGCCGTCGGGACCCAGCTGGCGCTACGAAGAAGGCATCAACGGAGTCTTCCTCAGCGGCGACGTCCAGGCGACGGCCAACGGGCTGCAGGTGGCATCGGGGGGACTCTACCTCCTGTACGGCCAATTTGCTGTCACCTGCACGGCCACCTCCTGCCCCCCCGGCAACGTCACCCTCCAGCTGCACCGCGCCGGCTCCTCTCATCCGCTCTTGGCCGTCCCCTTGGCCTTACCCGACGGCGGCGTATCCGGCCCCGCTCGCTCGGGTTTGGCACAAGCCGTGGGGCAGCTGCGTCCCGGGGACGTCCTCAGCTTTCGGATGGTCGGGGACATCCACGGGGACGAGTGGCAGATGGCGCAGGACGAGCGGGAGGGGAATTTCGTGGGGCTGCTGCGCATCGCCGGGGGGTGACGCGTCGGGGGCCGTCCCCCGAGGTCGTGGAGGATGAGTGCAAATTGGGGGGGACCCGAAGGGATTGGGGCGGTCGTCCCTCCCCGGTTGGAGGTTTGGAGACATCGAGGGATGTTGCTGGCCTCAGTGGTTGGAGATGTTTGGATCCCAAGACCCCGGTGCCCAGAGATTTGGGGACATCAAGGGACGCTGTTGACCTCTGTGCCAGGAGATCTGGGTCCCAAGACCCCCGTATCTGGAGATGTGGGGACATCAGGGGACATCGCTGACCTCTGTGTCTGGAGATCTGCGTCCCAGGACCCCGGTGTCGGGAGATTTGGGGACATCGCTGACCTCGGTGCTCAAGGATTTGGGGACATCAAGGGACACTGGCAATTCCATGGCTGTATGTTCGGAACACAAGACCCCTGTGTCCAAGGATTTGGGGACATCAGGGGACACTGTTGGCCCCCGTGCCTGGAGACTGGAATCCCAAGATCCCAGTGCTCGGAGATCTGGGGACATCAGGGGACACTGTAGACCTCGATGGCTGAAGATCTGGGTCCCAAGGCCGATGATTTGGGGACATCGGTGACCTCCACGTCCAGAGATCTGGGGACATCGGGGGGATGCTGAACCCCCCCCCCCCACACACAACTCACAATTTGGTGCTGGAGCCCCCCCCACAGCTCAAAGATTTGGGGACACTGAGGAACCTGGCAGACCGACCCGGTGCTGGATACTGGGGACATCACAGATTCCCATTTCGGGGACATCAGGGACCATGG
>NW_018364558.1:81340-103364 GCF_002078875.1 Numida meleagris | reverse complement strand
CACAAAAAAAAGGGGGAATTCTGGGGGGGGTCTCTCCGTGCTCCCTCCGCTGTGAGGATGCCGTCGAGGTGCCATCGTGTCACTCTGCTCTTGGGGACATCGGTGGCCCTGCGAGCGTCACCGAGACTGGGAATGTCCCCAGGGCTGCGGGGGGGTCCCTGTCCCCAGGAACACGGGGGGCACCGCTGGCCTTGTGGGTCCAGAGTGGCTTCAGCTTGAGGACAAGTTGGGGACAACAGGGAGGCAACATGGGGACAGCGTGGGGACAAATTGGGGATAGCATGGGGACAAGTTGGGGACAGCTGGGGGATGACATGGGGACAAGTTGTGGACCACTTGGGGACAGTTTGGGGACAATTTTGGGACCCCTTGGGGACAGCATGGGGATAGCTTGGGGACAACTTGGGGACAGTGCGAGGACAGCATGGAGGCAGCTTGGGGACGACTTGGGGACAACGTGGGGACAATCTGGGGACAGTTTGGAGCCAGCATGGGGGCCACTTGGGGACAACAGGGAGATGACATGGAGAGAGCATGGGGACAACTTGGGGATAGCATGGAGATAGCTTGAGGACAAGTTGGGGACAGGTGGGGGACAACGTGGGGTCAGTTTGGGGACAATTTTGGGACAGCTTGGGGACAGCACACCCCTGCTCATGCTGTTGCACGGATGCCTGCACTTCTGCACGCTTGCACCGTGCACGCAGCTGCTCGCATTCCATGCACAGGTGCTCATGCTGTCGCAAAGCTGCAGGACGCGTGCAAACCCTTGTGCAGGTGCACGGCTGCTCGTGCTCACACTTGTGCATGCGCCAACGTGCGATCCTCACGCGTGTGCACGGCCACGTGCAGGGCTCCAGCAGCGGCTGTGGGTGCTGATAAACCACCGGGAAGTGGCGACAGAGCAGGAAACTGCAAAGTGCTGAGCAGCTCCGTGCAACGAGCACCGTGCAGCGCGGTGCACCAGGAGCTGAGGAGCAATGTGCGCTGACGTTGTGTGCAGCACCGTGCAACGAGCAACATGCAATGGTGTGCATCCTCGTGCACTGAGCAACGTGCAATGCTGTGCACCAGGGGCTGAGGAGCAATGTGCACTGACGTTGTGTGCAGCACCGTGCAACAAGCAACGTGCAGCACCGTGCAATGCTGTGCACCAGGAGCTGAGCAGCACCGTGCACCGATGTCGTGCAGCACCGTGCAATGAGCAGCGTCTAGCACCGTGCAATGAGCAGCGTGCAGTGCTGTGCACAGAGCATCTCCCCATGCTCTGTGGGATCTCCATAGCCCCATGCGTGCTCAGGGTGTCCCCATGTCCCCTGCAGTGTCCCCATGACCCCGTCATCCCCTATGGAATCCCCACAATCCCACTGTCCCCTATGATGTCCCCAGGACACCTATGAAGTCCTCACCACACTCTTGTCCTTTGTGGTGTCCCCATTGTCCCCCATGGCGTCCCCATGACTTTGTCATCCCTTAAGTTGTCCCAGTGTCTCCTGTGGTGTCACCATGACCCTGTTATCCCCTATGGAATCCCCATGTCCCCTGCGGTGTCCCCATGACCCCATCATCCCCTAATGACACCCCATGTCCTCTACGGTGTCCACATGACTTTGCCATCCCCTAAGGACTCCCTGTGTCCCCTCCGGTGTCCCCATGACCCCGTCATCCCCTAATGACACCCCATGCCCTCCATGGTGTCCTCATGACCTCGTCATCCCCTAAGGTGTCTCAGTGTCCCCTATGGCAACCCCATGACCCCGTTATCCCCTAAGGACACCCCATGCCCTCTATGGTGTCCTCATGACCTCGTCATCCCCCTAAGGTGTCCCAGTGTCCCCTATGGCAACCCCATGACCCCATTATCCCCTATGGAATCTCCACAATCCCGCTGTCCCCCGTGATGTCCCCAGGACTCCTATGAAGTCCTCACCACCCTCTTGTCCTTTGTGGTGTCCCCCATTGTCCCCCACGGCGTCCTCGCATCCCCACCACCACCACCCTAGACCCAGAGACGGAATTTCAGAAAGAACGTTTTTAACCTCCGCCACCCCACTCCACAAAAAAAAAAACAAAAAACCAACCAAAAAAAAGACGGGGTGACATTAGGAGGGGAAGGGACGTCAGATTGGGGTCACCCCATCAGGAGGGGCACCCGAACATGGTCATGGCCTCCGAGAACTCGATGAAGTCCTGGCAGAGCGGCTGCAGGTCGGCGTCCTGGCACGTCTCCTCCAAGGGCCACGCTTCCAGCCACGTGTCCTTGCCGATGAGGTAGGAGAAGCTGGGGACAGCAGGGGACAGCAGGGGACAACGGGGTCAGGAGGGGCTGGCAGCGGGGTGAGGGGTGCACAGCCCTATATGAGGTATTGGAGAAGCTCGGGGTGCAGTGGGGTATGGATGTATGTTGGGTGGCAGCGTCCCCGTGTCCCTGTGTCCCCGCGTCCCCATGTCCCTGAGTCCTTGTGTCCCTGTGTACCCACGTTCTCGTGTTCCATGTCCCCATGCCCCCATGTCCCCATGTCCCTGTGTCCCCATGTCCCCGTGTCCCCGTCTCCATGTCCTTGTGTTCCATGTCCCCTTGACCTCACGTCCCTTTGTCCCCATGTCCTCTTGTCCCCTTGTCCCCATGTCCCCATTTCCCCATGTCTCTGTGTCCTCATGTCCCATTTTTCCCCCTGCTCCCCATCCCCTTGCCCCCATGTCCCCATTTCCCCATGTCTTTGTGTTCCATGTTCCCTTGTCCCTGTGCATCCATGTCCCCATGTTCCCATGTCCTCACGTCCCTTTGTCATCATGTCCTCTTGTCCCCACGTCTCAGTGTCCCCATGTCCCCATTTCCCCATGTCTTTGTGTTCCATGTCCCCTTGTCCCTGTGTATCCATGTCCCCATGTTCCCATGTCCTCATGTCCCCATGTCCTCACGTCCCTTTGTCCCCATGTCCTCTAGTCCCCGTGTCCCCATTTCCCCATGTCTTTGTGTTCCATGTCCCCATGTCCCCGTGTCTCCATGTTCCCATGTTCCGTGTCCCTATGTCCCTGTATCCCTTTGTCCCCCTGTCCCCACCTTCCCATGTCCTCGTGTCCCCTCATCCCCATGACCCCATTTCCCTACCGGCTGCCGGTGACCCACAGGTCTGACGCCAGCCCCCACACCAGGTAGTCCTGCCCCTTCTGGAGGCTCAGTGCATCCCGGCACTGCTTGTGGCTCACGAAGGTCCGGTTGCTCCCAAGTGGGTCCTCATCGGTGCCTGTCCCAGGGAGAGGTGACACAGGTGACACGCCACCCCCCACCCCAACATGGCGGGGACACCCCCTGTGACGTGTTCTGCAGTGAGGACTCCCGCTCCCCAGGAGCTATTGGCATCTTTGGAGACATCACCCCACTGCTGTCACCACCCTTGGGTGTCACCACCTCACTGTCGTCACCAGCTGTGGGTGGCACCTGTTCATTCCAGATGTTCGCCATGCACCCTTGGGTGTCTCCAACCCACCTGGGTGACACCAAACCTTGTGGTGTCCCCAAGAACCCTTGGATGTCCAATATCCACCTGTGTGACACCAAACCTCATGGTGTCCCCAAGGACCCTTGGGTGTCCCCAGTCCATTTGGGTGATATCAAACCTTGTGGTGTCCCCAAGGACCCTTGGTTGTCTCCAGCCCATTTGGGTGGCACCAAACCTCACGGTGTCCCCAAGGACCCTTGGGTGTCCCCAAGAACCCACCTGGATGACGCCAAACACCATGGTGTCCCCAATCCATTTTGGGTGACACCAAACGTCATGGTGTCCCTGAGCACCCTTGGGTGGCCCCAACCCACCTGGGTGTCCCCAGCCCTGGGTGACACTCTTATGTCCCTCCAGGTGACTTTGTCCCCTGTCCCCGGGATGCTCATACCCATCTTGATGACAGAGAGGATGTTCATGATGTAGTTGTCGTGGGACGGCGTATCCTCTGTTGCAACCATCTTCACTTTGTACACTGGGGAGGGGGATGTCACCATGTCACCATCTCCCTCGCAGCTGGCCCCACTGTCCCCCCTTTTCCTCCCTGGGGCCCTTCCTGTCCCTCTCTGTCTCCTCTACTCCCCTCTGGCGTCCCAGTGCCCACTCACGTCCTTCTGTGGCCCTTCACGTCCCCCTCCATATCCCAACAGTGTCCCCTATAATTTTGTCCCTGTAATCCTCCATTTCCTTCCCACATGCCCCATGTCCCCGTGTCCCTCGTGTCTCACCGTAGTCCACCCCTGGCTCACAGGCACGGTCGATGCGCTGATTGACGGTGATGGGATTGTCCTTCTTCTGTCGTGTGAAGCAGTTTTCTGTAGGTACACAGGGACGGGGCAATGACACGTCCCATCGTGGCAATGACATTCCCTATCACAGCAATGGCGTGTCCAGTCATGACCATGAGATGTTGCATCATAGCAATGGTCATGTCCCATCGTGGTCATGACAAGACCCATCACGGCAATGACATGACCCTCCATGGTCATGGCATCTTATTGTGGCAATGACATGTCCCTCCATGGTCATGGCATCTTATTGTGGCAATGNCCCTCCATGGTCATGGCATCTTATTGTGGCAATGACATGTCCCTCCATGGTCATGGCATCTTATTGTGGCAATGGCATGTCCCACCATGATGATGACATGTCCCTTCATGGCAATGACTTCTCTCTGCATGGCAATGACATGTCCCCTGATAACTACGACATGTCCCATCATGGCAATGACATGTGCCATCCCAACTGTGACATTTCCCATCATGGTCATGACTTCTTATTGTGGCAATGACATGTCCCACCATGGTCACGACATGTCCCATCACGGCAGTGATGTGTCTCTTCATGGCAATGATGTGTCCCCTGATAACCATGACATATCCCATCATGGTCATGACACGTCCCATCATGGCAATGATATGTCCCACCATGGTCATGACATGCCCCATCACGGCAATGACATGTCCCTCCATGGCAATGACGTGTCCCACCATGATCATGGCATCCTACTGTGGCACTGACACGTCCCGCTGTGGCAATGACATGTCCCATCACAGCAGATGTGTGACCCAGTCTCTGTCCCCACATCCCCGTGTCCCCGTGTCACCTTCAGCGCAGCGGCACACGTCCCCGTGGCAGATCTTCCTCAGCTGCCCACCGTCCTTGTCCGGGTGGTAGAAACGGGTGCAGCGATCATCTGTGGGGACAAGGGGACATGAGGTGACACAGAGGAGACCGCAAGGGGAGAGGGTCAGGAGATGAGCGGACAAAGGGGGACGTGAAGGGAGAGAGTCACCAACATGTGGTGCCGGTGGCTTGCAAGGGACATTGAGGGGACACGTGCGGGGACATGGGGGTATGTATGGGGAAATAGACAGGGGAACATGGGGACATGGGGGCTTGGGGACACGGGCAGCTGGGTGACAGTCAGTAGGGATGTGATGGGACACATGGACTGGAGGGGACAGAGAGAATGTAGATGGGGACACAAAGGGGACAGATGGGCTTTGTGGGTCCCGGGGATGACATGAGGGGATAAGAGGGGACGTGGGGACACACCAATCTTGTAGTAGCTGTAGACAGTGACGGAGGCAGGCTGGATCAGGCCCACCTGGAAGTGCTGGTGGGCCTTGAAAGCGATGCACTCCTCCACTTGGTGGGAGACCTTCACCCAGGGACACAGGGACGTGGGATGGGGACAGCGGGCAATGACCCCATGTCCCCACCCCATACCCAGTCATCATCCCCGTTCCCATCTCTATCCGTATCCCCATGTCCCCATTCCCATCTTCATCCATGCCTCCATTCCCATCTCCATCCATGTCCCCATTTGTCACCGTCCCTGTTCCCGCCCCTACCCACGTCCTGTCCCCAGCTCCATCTCTGTCCATGTCCATGTCTCCAACTTCAACTCGAATCGTTTCTTGTCCCCGTCCCCACATTTTCCCCATCTCCATGCTATCCCATCCTTGTCCCTGTCTCCAACTCCGAACCATCCCACCTCATCTTCATCCACACCCTGTGCCATCCCAGCCCTATCAGGGTCTCTTGCCCCACCACGTCCCTTTCCCCAACCCACCCTATCTTGTCCCCACCCCCAAGTCCCTCATGTCACCCCCTGTCCGCACCTTGTCCAGGTAGATGATGAGGTTGCTGCGGTTTGACAGCGAATGGTCGATCTCAAACTTGGAAATGTATCTCTCCACTCCCTCCGAGAGCTGGGGGGTATGGGGACAAAGTGACACCACGAGGACACGGGGGACACAGAGGTATAGGGAGACACAAGGGGTTGGGAGGATGTGGGGACATGGGGACACACATGGGGATATGATGGCCATGACACATGGCCCCTGGTGTCCTCACGTGTCCCTACAGCCCCACACTCACGCTCTTCAGGTCCTGAACATCAGGGGAGAAGCCGGTGAGCATGGAGATATCAAGGATGGACATGGTGGCATCCACAGTGTCCAGGTACCTGCGGGGACAGGGGTGAGGCCACCTGCCTGTCCCCAGTATTCTCTACAGCCCCATTGTCTCCATTGTTCCCAGCATCCCCATCCCTGATGCCCCTCTTCCCACAAATCCCAAGGGATGAGGTAGAGCTGAGTCTTCTTTGTCTCCGTGTCCCCATCCTTGTTCCTGATGTCCCTGTCCCCAACAACCCCATTACATCCCCTATCTCCCATGTCCCTGTCCCCAGAGACCCCATTCCCTTCCCCATCTCCCATGTCCCTGCCCACAATGAGCTCTCCCTCTCTACCATGTCCCCGATGTCCCAAACATTTCTGATGTCCCCGTTGTGTCCCACCTGGTGCAGATGGTGATCTTGACGGAGCGGGTGACCCCTTCCAGCTCCCGGCCTGTGAGGGGACATAAGGACAGTGCTGCCACCCACGCGGGACATCAGGGGAGAGACAAAGGAGGAAACCAGAGGGGGCAGAAGGGTCATGGGAACATGGGGATGTGGAAGGTCACAGGAATGTGGTGGGATAAGGGGATCTGGAGGGACGTGGAGATCTGGAGGGACATGGGGACCTGGGAGTGATGTGGGGACATGGAGGGACATGGGGACATGGAGGGACGTGGAGATCTGGAGGGATGTGGGGACGTGCAGGGACGTGGGGATCTGGTGGGACGCAGGAATCGGGTGGGACATGTGAACATGGAGGGATGTGAGGACATACAGGGACATGGAGACCTAGAGAGGGATAGGAGAGGGACATGGGGACATGGGAACATGAAAGTGTTTGGGGACCAGGAACATGGGTGACATGAAACATATGGAAGGGGACATGATGGGGACATGACGTGCCACGGAGGAGACATGGGGGGGACACAGGGGGAACCAGAAGGGGACTCGTGGAGGACAGGTCAGAGGATGAATGGGGACTCACCCGCCTTCACATCCTCCACATTGACCCGCAGGTCAAAGTTGTCACAATTCTTTTCCTTCTCGGGGACTTTGGCATTGTAGACGGTCACCACTGTCATTGTCCCTTTGCCCGTGCCCTCTGCTTTCACGGTGAAGTCCTCGTTCAGCTTGGTCTGTGGGTACAGGGGACACTGGGGAGGGACGGGAACATCCCAGGACACGGAGGGGACAGCACCAGCAGAAGAAGTAGCCCAGTGTGTCACTTCTCCACTGAACTGGTGGCAACTGTGGCACCGGTGACGAGGGTGATGCCAATGACAACAGTGACACTGGTGACAGTGGTGACATTGTGATAAGGGTGACACCAATGACAGGGGTGACACCAGAGGCAAGGGTAACACCAATGGCAATGGTGACACTGGTGACAAAGATGACACCAGTGACATGGGTGACACCAGCGACAATGGTGACGCCAGTGACAAGAGTGATGCCAGTGGCATGGGTGACACCAATGGCATGGATGACACCAGTGACATGGGTGACAGCAGTGACAAGAGTGCCACCGATGGCAAGAGTGGCACCAAAGGCATGGATGACACCAGTGACATGGGTGACACCAGTGGCAAGAGTGCCACCAATGGCATGGATGACACCAGTGACACGGGTGACACCAGTGCCAAGAGTGCCACCAATGGCAAGAGTGGCACCAATGGCATGGATGACACCAGTGACATGGGTGACACCAGTGACAAGAGTGGCACCAATGGCATGGATGACACCAGTGACATGGGTGACACCAGTGACAAGAGTGCCACCAATGGCATGGATGACACCAGTGACGGGAGTGGCAGAGGTGACACGGCACCGTACCTCGGCCGAGCGTGCCACCAGCGCGTTGCTGTTCTCGATGCGGTAGGTGATGGCATTGGCACGGCGCGGCAGCAGCACCGACACGTCCAGGTTGAGCTCCGTCTGCCGCGGCAGTGCCACGTGGTACTGAGCCAGCGCCTGGAACACCAGGATGGTGGCCTGCGGGGACATCAAGGTCACCAAGGCTGGGGGACATCGCTTGGGGTGTCCCCATGCCTTCGGTTCTGGGGTGAGCCCCAACTCCAGGTGATACCTGGTGTCACTGTGGAACCTTGGGGACCTCAAGAGGTGTCCCCAAAGGACAGAACGTGTCCCCAAAGGAGAAGACATGTCCCCAAAGGACAGAATGTGTCCCTGGGTATCCACAGGGACTAGGATGTGGGGTGTCCCTTAAAGGTCAGGAAGTGTCCCCAAAGGACAGGACATGACCTCAAAGGACAGGTCATGTCCTAGGGATCCCCAGGCTCTTGGACACAGGGTGACCCCAAGGGTCCTCATGGCCATAAGGTGACCCTCAACACCCTACAACCCTCTCTTGCCCCAGCCAACTCCCATTACCCCCATGGCAGTGGGTGCCATGGGTGCCAGAGGCGGGGGGTGGTCCGTAGCCCACCTGGGTGGATCCATAGCCACCACCGAAGTAGTTCTGCTGGGCCAGCCAGCGGACCACCGGCCCCGTCAGCTCGGCCTTCTCCATCTGCAGCAGTGCTAGCAGAGCGTAGGATGTCCCCTCGATGTTGTAGGTGTGGGCGTTGCGTTCCGCCCAGTGGGTGCCATCTGGGTGACAATGAGGCCTCAGCATCACCCGAGGGGGATTTGTCACCCCCCATCATCACAACCATTTCCCCTCCCCCCATCCTGGAGGGACATGGGGGTCTGGTGGGACGTGGGGACATGGAGAGAGATAGAAGAAGGATGTGGGGATCTGGAAGGACACAGGGACACGGAGGGACATGGGGATCTAGTGGGACATGGGGACACGGAGGAACATGGTGATATGGAGGGACGTAGTGGGGACATGGAAGGACATGGGGACTTGGAGGGACATGGGGATCTGATGGGACATGGGGACATGGAGAGAGATAGAAGAAGGACATGGGGACATGGAGGGACATGGGGACATGGAGAGGGATAGGAGGACCTAAGGATCTGGAAGGACATGAAGACGTGGAGGGACATGGGGACCTGGTGAGACATGGGGATTTGGTGGGACATGGGGACATGGAGAGGGACAGAAGGACATGGGGACATGGAGGGACACAAGAACATGGAGGGACATGGGGACACGGAGAGACATGGGAATATGGAGGGATGTGGGAACACGGAGGGACATGGGGACATGGGGATATGAAGGGACATGGGGATCTGTAGGGATGAGGGGATATGGAGGGACGTGGGGATTTGTCACCCCTAGCACCTACTCCCACTTCCCCCTGCCCTGGATTTGTTCCCGTCTGGGGACATCACCTTTGGAGAACTTCATCAGAACTTTCTCGCTGTTGAGTTTCCCTGTGAGGGCCAAGGCATAGGAGGTCAGGGCCACTGTGTAGGGTCGGGTCAGGGATTGGTATTTCCGGGAGAGATAATCGGTGGCTTTGGCAATGCTCCCATCCAAGCTCTGAGCAGAAAGGATGACAATTTGGGTTCTCAGGTGGCTGTCATAGGGGTTGGGCACCTCGCCTCCCCCCACCCCTCCACGGCGATGAGCTCTGGGTTGCTCACTTTCACGTAGTTCTTGCAGATTTTCTGGGATTCCTGCAGTGCGGAGACGACGAAGGCTGTCAGGGACACACTTGGCTCAGCGCCGTGGTAGCCTCCCTGCAAAATGAGGGAAAAAACCTCGGATTTGGGGGGGTTCACAGCAAGCTACGTCCACCCAACACTTGTCCCTGTCAACCAGTGCAGAAAAACCCCCCAGTTCATCCCAGCAGCCCATGGGTTGAGCCAATGGGTCTTGATCATGAACAGGGACAGGATTATGGGTCCCCCCCATACCACCATCTCCTTGTGGATGACAGGAGCATCTTCTTGGAAAATCCCATCTGGCTGCTGCTTCTCCAGAATGAGCCATTTGATGGCTCCACAAACCACCTCTGGCTTGATGTCCACCACGTTGATGGCCATGGCAAAGACCTTGGCCACGTAGGCTGTCAACCTGAGGACGGGGTAACTCAGCGTCGCATCCAGAACCATCACCCAAACCCCCGTGGATGGAGGTGGTGGGAGAGGGACCCTCACCAGGTGCTCGATGGGCGGTTATTGAAGGCAGCAAACGATCCGTCGTCTTTGCGGAATGCAAGTTGTTGGGCGTAACCTGGTGAGCAGAGGGAGGTTGGCCAGTGCATGGGGCACCTAGGGATGGCTTCAGGTCACCAACCCCTTCTGGTGCCCATCCCAGCACCAACCAGTAGATCTAGAAATCCCCAAACTGGTAGCACCCAACCGGTTCCAATGGGTTGGAACTAGACCATCTTTAAGGTCTCTTCCAATCCAGCCCATTCCATGGTTCTATGATCTCGAAGGTCCCTTCCAGCCCAAACTATTTCAGGATTCCAAGGTTTTATGATCTTTAAGATCCCTTCCAACTCAACCCATTCTATGGTTCTTAGATTCTATGACCTTTAAGGACCCTTCCAACCCAACCCATTCAATAGTTCTCTGATCTTTGGGGTCCCTTCCAACCCAAACATTCCATGGTTTTATGTCTTTTCCAAAAATGCAGATGTCCTTAGCCCCTTGGAAGACACTTTTATTTTGCGCCCCTAAAGAGCCCTCTTTTCTTCTCGGGGACGCTCTTACCCTTTTTAATCAATTCGATGGCCTCAGTGCGGCGGTTGATACCAAAGGTCTCCCACTGCATTGTGCTGTCCAGGTAGTGGACGGCAATGACGGTGGGTGTCATCCCAATCATGTTCTGTTCCCCACAGCCCGATGGGGTCACAATGAGGTGCTTCAGCTTGGTCCCATCGATGGCTTTCTCCACCAGGATGGACACGGGGTTGCCTGGACCAGGGGAAGGGGAGGCATCAAGTTGGGAGAGTCTCATCCTCTCCCAGCCCACCCCATGTGTCCCCTCGCCCCTGCTATCACCTTGAATGCTGACTTTGGTCTCCGACTCAGTGTTGGGAACGATGTCAGAGAGATTTGCTGCTTTCACCTTCACTTCCTGCACACCGTCTGTGGGGCAGAGAGGCCAGGATGGAGGTGGGCGGCCCCAAATCCTTCTCCCCCTTCCCTGAGGTGACCCAGTCTCACCCCACATCGGCAGCAGGGTGTCCCTTATCCCCCAAGATGTTCTAGATCCATACCAGGATGTCCTTTCCCCCTTGAGATGTGTCCACTCCACAATAGGATGTCCCTGATTCCATTGATACCCCAGAGGCGAACAGGACAGCCCTCACCCCTTGAGATATTCCAGCCCCATAGCAGCACACCACTTGTTTCCCAAGTTGCCCCAGCTCCATAGCAGGGTGTCCCTTGTCCCACAGTAGGCTCCAGTCTTGCCCTTGGTGGCACATCCATCACGCTTCACATCCACAGTTGCATTTCCCTGTTTCCCTTATCCCCTGACTCATCCCATGGGATGAGATATCTGCAGGACCAGACGGGGGCCACTCACTGTTTCCCAGTGTCTTTGGGTCCAGCTCAACTATCTTCACTGTCTTCTCCAGCCTCATCCCTTCGGGCTGCAGAGGGAAGAGGCCCACACTCAACTCTGGGCTGATTTGAAGTTTCCCCTTCCCAACCTCTTCAGGTTGGCCAAGAAAGGTGCTCCAGTGTCAACCAGCACATGCAGGCCACGGCAAAAACTGGGAGACCCCAAGGGGACAACGTGGGAGAGTCCCAGGAGGCCACCCCTGAGCACGGATGGGGGATCCTTCATCCCTGGGTACCAACACCGGGATGAAGTAGGGACGATGATGCCTCCAGGAGGACCAGGAGGAGCTGGGGACATCTCAGGGACCGAGGTGGCAGCACGTGGCAGAGAGCAAGGACTACTCACCACCACTCTGAGCTTCTTCTTGACACCGTCAGACACAAAGCTCTGCCAGACAGCCGCCTTCACCTCGACGTCGTGCTGCCCCAGCTGCAAGGGCACGATGACAAAGGGCACAGCGTGCGACGACTGCGGTTCCAGCTCAAAAATCTGCTGGTAGCGCGTCTTGGAGGTAGATGCACTGCACAGGGCTGGGTTGTACATCAGCTCCACGCGCACCTGGGGACACAGAGAGACTTTGGGTTCAGGAGGCCACAGATCCCCTCCAAGCTCTGGGGTGAGGCACCAACCTTGATCTTGTTCTTCCAGTAGTTGTAGAGGATGGCGCGGACCTCCACCTGCTCGTTCCTCACCGCCGAGTAGGGCAGGCGCAGGTCAATGAAGAACTCCTTCATCACCGTAATCTCATAGGGGTCGGCCACGCACAGCCCTGCGGAGCGGGCCCCAGGAATGTGGGTTCAGGATTAAGAGCTGATTTGGCCCCTTGTGGTCCCAGGGACAAGCCCAAGGCTTTGGGAGATCTCTCAAGTCTCAGAGTTCCTTCAAGGTTTTGTGTGACCCCTCCAGTTCCATCGTTGTCCCCAGAGATTGGAACACCCCTCCAGAGTTACAAATCCCTCTCTCATTTTGGAGACCCCTCAATCCCCAGGTTAACCCCTCCAGGTTTTGGGGGACTCCTCAAGTCCCAGAGTCTACCCCCAGGATTTGGATGAGACTTTTAGTTCCCAGGAATCCCTCCCTCCTCCGTCACATACCCTTTTTCTCAGAGAGACTGATGGCCAGGACCTCCCAGGTGGTGATGGAGTCTTTCAGGTATATGGGCAGTGTCTTCGTGGAGATGCTGGTGGGGATGCAAGCCAACAAGGGGGTTAGAATTGGCACCAAGCCTGGACAGAGTTGGGTAAGCAGCCACCAAACTGGAGCAGGATGATCATAGCTTCTCCCCCAGCTGGACCACAGGGCGTAGGTGGCCGTGGAGCTGGACTAAGGAGTCAGTTGGGCCCGAGGCCAAGTGAGCCATATGTTGACCTCATATAGACTGAGGGAGTCTTGGCTTGTCCCCAGTTTGGGCTAGTTGGGGTCCAGAGCTTGTTGGGTAGGAGATCATGGATCCCCACATTGAGACATGGGATGGTGGCTGTCCCCAAGCCAGGGTGGGAGAAGGACCTGTACTGGAAGAAGGATGTTGGGCTCACCCTAGATCATTGGGCGGTTCTGTCAGCTCCTCCACCTGCCATAGCCAGCTCTCCGGGAAGAGGCTCCGTGAGGTGATGTCTTCATCGGCCAGGAAGGCATCATCCACCTCACCTGGGAATGGCAACAACCCTCTCAGCCACTTCCATGGGATCCCATCCACTGGATGGTGCCAGTCATCCCCAGCACCATCTGTGTATCACCCAAGCATCATCCAGGCGTGACCCAACTTCTACCTAAGCGTTGCCCAGCCTTTGCCTAGGCATTGCCTAAAAACCACCCAAGCATCATCCAGGCATGACCCAACTTTTACCTAAGCATTTCCCAGTCTTTGCCTAGGCATTGCCTAAATACCACCCAAGCTTCTCTTAAACTTCACATGAGCTTCACTCATGCTTCACCCAACCTTTGCCCAAACATCTCCCAAGAAATGTGCAAGCATCACTCAAGCATTGATCACTCTTTGCTGAAGCTTCCCTGAAACATCACCCAATCTTTGCCCCCAAATCTCCCAACTGCTGGGCCATCATTGCCCAACTTTTGCCCCAGTATCACCCAACCATTGCCCAAACATCCCCCAGGATATGCACAAGACCACTCATGCACTGACCACAGTTCACTGAAGCTTCCCCCAAGCTTCACAGGAGCTTCACTCATGCTTCCCCCAGCTTTTGCCCAGGCATCTCCCAAGATACCTGCAAGCATCACTCATGCACTGACCACCCAAGCATCACCCACTCTTCACTCAACATCCATCCAAGCATTTCTCAAGCTCTGCCCATCCACCCCTCCCTGCTGTCACCCCACCGCTCCCAGCACTTGCTTCGAGCCAGCTCGTAGTGCAGCTCGCGCTCCTCGTCGCGGATGCCCTTGATGTAGTGGCAGCAGTTGAGGAAGGCTTCGGTGCAGGCCTTGCCATCGAGGATGTAGGTGGCCCGTTTCTCGCAGCTGTAGCCCATCAGGTTTTCCTTCATGCCATCCTCACAGCACTTGCGCAGGTTCTTGTCGCTGTACTCGGCCACTGCCAGCACCAAGACACCCCAATGGCACCCAACCTCGCAGCCCCAGGCCTGAGGTTATTGGGGACATGGGATGCTCTGGTGTCCCTTGGGACGTGGGACAATCCAGCATCTTGAGTGATGGGACAGTGTGGTGTCCCCAAGGACTCAGGACGTGATGGTGTCCCCAGTGTCACCTACTCTTGGTGCCCTTGTGCTTGATGAGCTTCACGGAGCGGCGCTTGCGTTTTGCAGGTTTTGCGCACTGGACCTCTGGGGACAGAGGTGACATTGGTCAGAATCCAGGATGTCACAGCCCAAAACCAGGTGTCACTTCCCAAACCCCGGGGCCACATCCTCCATCCCTGAGGTGTTACACCCCCATCCCCACGGTGTCACCCGCTCCATCCCCAGGCTCACACAGCTCCAACACTGAGGACGTCACATCCCCACACTTGGCATGTCCCATCCCTCTGGTGTCATCCAGGCTGTTCCCCTTCCCAATGCGTCACCCACCTCCTCTCTGCTGTGTTTGGATGTTCACGTTTGAAGTCAGGCTGAGGCCAGCATCGGCGAAGACCCCCACGTGGTCCCTCCCACTGCCCGCGGTGCAGCCGATGTCACTGTTCTCCACCGTGTCCCAAACCTGTGGCCAACGAAGGGACAACCGTGAAAGATCCTCCTGCCACTGGGGGATGTCGGGGACAGCAGAGGGTGGAACTGGGGTCCCCACCTTACTCTGGGTGAGTTTGTTCTTGTTGAGGACAAAGACGGCCTTGTCCACGGCCACCAGCCCCACATGGGCTTTGTGGTCACCCTCGATGCGCAGCCGCATGGGGGTCCTCGGCTCATGCACCCGATTGTCAGCCTCCGACGCTCCCTTCACCACCAGCTGCCGGGGACACAGCAGGGTTGGGGCCATGGGGAATGCAAAATGTCCCCACCAGCCCTAGGAGCTGCCCCATGGGTGCCCCCACAGGGTGTTGGACTCCTGGATAACCAATGGCTGTGTCTCAGTGGGCCACCTGAGGCACCCGTGGACCACTCAAAGCATTTGCGAGATGCCCAAGGCACCCATGGGCTGCCCAAGCAGCACCCAATTCCCCCAAAGACACTCACATGCCCTCCAAGATATCCAGTCTTCTCAAAGAACACCTGAGATTCTCAAGGCCCATTGGGCTACTCAGATTCCCACTGGGCCATTCAAATTCCCCAAGGGCCATCCAAGACCCCAGGGACACTCAAGCCCTTCATTGGGTCATTCAAGTTCCCAAATCCAAAAGGATGCCCTAATCACTCCTTGGGCCACCCAAGATTCCCATTGGGCCACTCAAGCTGCCCAAGGACCCCATGAGCCCCCCAGGGACACCCAAGCCCCACAAGGACAAACCCAAGCACCATATGGTCCTCTCCAAGGGCCAACTGAACCCCTTCCAAGGGCCAACCAATGCCCCAGTGGTCCTCCTCGACTCCAGAGATGAAGAGGACTTGCTCACACTGCCCATGCAGGTGTCCTTGACATCGACCCAGACCGAGTCAGCAACGATCTCGCCAGGCTTCACGTGGTAGTAGGCCACGATACGGAAGGAAGGGATGAGGTTGGCCGTCACTGGAAGTGACATAGTGACCAGGCTCTGGTCACGTTCTCTTGGCTGCCGTCCCACATGGGCAATGTGCCCCTTGTTCAGGATCTGTGGTGGGCAAGAAAAGGCCGAGTGGGTGGGTTGCCCGGACGCCTCGATCCCCGGGATGGGGTTGGGTGAGTGGCAGAAGTCATGCATGCTCACCAGGTAGGTGAAGTAGCTGACAGATTTGCGGACATCCTCGCTGTTGCTCTTGAGGTGGAAGTGGACGGGGAGGTTGTCCCCGGGCTGCACCTGGCTAGCACCCACAGCCAGGTGCAGATAGTTGCCGGAGTTCCCCTGGCTTTGATACGCCTCGGCCACCATCTGCCGTGAGGCCTGGCACTCTGGGGGCAGATCCTTCTGGGCTGTCCTCACCTGCAGCATGGGAGGCACGGTATCAATGGGTATGAAAGAGGTATGAACCTGGGAGGAGGTCTCCAGGGGGGTCTTGATCACCATGGAGGTCTTGGTTGCCATGGGTGACTTGGCCACCATGAAGGTCTTGGCTGTCATGGATGATTTGGCCACCATGGAAGCCTCAGCCACCATGGAAATTATGGCTGCCATGGATGTCTTGGCTGCCATTAATGTCTTGGTTTCCATGGATGATTTGGCCACCATGAAAGTCTTGGTTGTCATGGATGATTTTGCCACCATGAAGGTCTTGGCTGCCATGAATGGCTTGGTCTCTATGAAGGCCTTGGCTACGATGGGTGACTTGGTCACCACAGACAGCTTCGTTGTCAATAAGGTCTCATCTACCATAGGTGACTTGACCACTGTGGAGTTCTCAGCCACCACGAAAGTCTTGGCCACCATGGAAGTCTTGGCCACTATGGAGGTCTTGGTCACCACGGGTGACCTAGTCATCCTGCCACCCCAACTCTGCTGCTCTTGTCCTCGGCCATCCCTCTCATCTCAGCCACCCCATCCACTTTAGACACCCTGGTTCCCTCAACGCTGGCCATTTGGGGTTTGGTCCCCTTGATTGTTGTCACCATCCTGGTCTCCCTGACTCCGGCCATCCTGGCTCACCCTGGATGTCCTGCTCCATCCCAGACCCAAGGTCACCCAGGTCCCCGTTCCCTGTCCCCACTCACAGTGATGGGGACAGAGTTCTGGTGGGCTGGCATGTTGAGGACCAGCTTGGCCTTGCCATCGCGCTGGGTGGAGACGAGGCCCTGGAAGTTGTCAGCCTTGACGGGGATGCGTGGAGCCGGGGAATTGTCGGGGTTGGTGACATAAACCTGTGGAGGATGCAGAGTGGCATGGGACGTGGTGTGGGGACATTCCATGCGGATGGGGCACAAGGACATGGCATGGGGACACACCATGGGGACGGGGCACAGGGACATGGCATGGGGACACACCATGGGGACATGACACAGGGACATGGCATGGGGACATGGCACAGGGGAGGTGACACAAGGACGTGGCACGAGGACAGACCCCAGGTGCTATCCAGGTGACCCAGGGACGTGACATGGGGGCAGACAACCCCATGGGCTTCCCCCTTCCCCATCCCCATGCAGAAGACTCCGGTGCCAGAGGTCCCTGGATTGTCACCTCCATCCCCCCTGTCCCCGTCCCCCTCCCCATCCCTGTCCCCATGTGCCGTTACCGTCAGATCAAAGGGCATCCCGGGCTTGAAGTACTTGGGGGTGTGGGTGAAGTGGATGGTGTATGGGGACGTCACGATGCGGATGCCACTGTGCTGTGCCTCCACCATGTCACTGCCTGCAGTGGCCATGGGGACAGTGGTGTCACCCAGTGCCAGGACAGGGCTCCCGGTCCCCCAGTGTCCCCCTACCCAACTGTGGATAGCCCTGGCTGTCCCCATCTGCACCAACTCCATCCCCATCTGTCCTTATTTCAGTGGTCCACAGCCCCACAAGTCCTTGTCCCCATATGTCCCTGTCCTTGCTGTCCCCATCCCTTATCCACATGCCCCAACTGGGCCCATCTACCTAGGACCCTCTGTGCCCCCATATGTCCCCACGTGTCCCCAGGACTGTGACGCGTGGCCAGACATGTCCCTCTGTCCCTGTCCCCACGTCCCCCTGCACACCTGACTCGGTGAGGACAGTGACGGTGATGTAGAGCGAGTGCCCCACCAGCTCCTGGAGGTTGGCGAAGCGCTGCCGCATCATGCCCATAGGTAGCACGGCCTCCCCGTCCCCATTGGTCACCTGTGGCATGGGGTCAGTGGGACAGGGGACAGCCGTGGGGATGGGGACGGGGGCAGGGGATGGGGGACAGGGGACAGGACCACCTTGATGCGCTGCAGGGACTGGGGGATGGTCTTCCTCTCGTCATCCACCATCACACCAAAGAGGGCGAAGGCCGTCCCCTGCAGACTCTTCCCATACAGGTACCTGGGGACACATCACTGCTGTCACCGTCACATCGTGTCCCCGTCGTTGCCTGTCCCCACGTCTCCAGGATCCGCCGTCCCCATCGCATCCATGTCACTGTCACCCAGCGTTCCCACATCCCACTCTTGCGCAGCCCTGCCTCCCCCCCACACTGTGTCCTCATCACCCCAAACACCCACCACCCCAATCCCCCACCTCCACACGTCCTCATCACCCCAAACTCCAACCACCCCCTGCCCTCATCCCTGTCTTCCCAAATCCCCACCACCCCAATTCCTCATCACCCTAAAGCCCCACCACCCCATCTCCTCATCACCCTCATCCCCACCACCCTACATCCTCATCATCACCCCACATCCCCACCACCCCGAGTCCTGAGGGTGATGACCCTCATCCCCACCACCCCTTGTCCTCATCGCCTTCATCCCCATCACCCCAAACCCCCACCACCCCATCCTCATCACCCCACCACCCCAAACCCCCACCACCACATCCTCATCACCCCAAATTCCCACTGCCCCCTGCCCTCATCCCTATCTACCCAAATCCCCATCACCCCAAGTCCTCATCACCCTCATCCTCATCACCTTCATGTCCTCATCACCCCACATCCCCACCATCCCAAATCCTGAGGGTAATGACCCTTATCCCCACCACCCCACATCCCCATCGCCCTCACCCCACCACCCCAAACCCCCACTACCCCATATCCCCGATCCCCCCCCATCCCAGCTATATCACACATGAGCAAAATAAGACTGTCCTCCCCATCATGGCCCCCTACCCTCAGTCTGACCCCAAAACAAGCGGTGTCGGGGTGCCCACCCTACCTGGCTGTGATGGACACCCGGAAATCCTCTTGCCGGTCAATGTAGAGGAATTTCTCCTGTGGATCCAGAGTCACCTCAAAGCTCGGCAGCACTGCGAAGGGGACAATCCATGGGTCCAGGATGGGGCACGAGGCATCGGTGGGGTTGGGGTGGAGGAACACACGCTCCCGGAGACCCCCACCCCACCGTACCGTATTCCTTGACTTCAAATTGGGTGCTGAAGACCTGGTTCTGCGAGTCTTCAAATTTGGCCGTGATAGTCCACGTCCCCAGGCTGGAAAGAGTGGGGATGGGGTGAGGGGACAGGGACAGGGACAGGGACAGGGATGTCCCCACTCTCGGAGGTGGCACCCACCTGACCACCTCTGGCAGGTTGTGGTTGATGGAGAAGATCCCATTCCTCATGGGGGAGGACACGGGCACTTGCTTGATGATGACGTTGTCAGGTGTCTGTGGGGGCACAGCACGGTTGGGAGGGATGGGATGGGTGGCACTGTCCCCGTGTCACCACGTCCCCGTGTCGCCGTGTCACTCACCTTGACCTCCACGATCACCGTCTTCAGCAGAGGCTCCATGAAGTGATTGAGGGCGAAGAGACGACAGAGCACTGGGAGGGGACACAGGGGACAAGGTGGGGACATCATGGGGACATCAGCATGGGGACATCAGAAGATCCCAAAAGGAATTCTGGACCCCAGTAGAGGGCATAATGAGGATGGCCCCCAAATGGGTCCTGGACTCCAGTATGTCCCATGCGGGTGCTGGATACCAACGGGGACATCATGGGAAGGTCCCAAAATGGGTCCTGGACCTCAATGGGAACATCATGGGGAGGTCCCAAAATGGATTCTGAGCCCCAGTATGTCCCATCTTGAGTGCTGAACCCAGTGGGGACATCATGGGAAGGTCCCAAAAAGGGTCATAGACCCCAGTATTTCCCTACGTAGATGCTGGACCCCAATGGGACCATCATAGGGATGTCCCAAAATGGGTCTTGGATCCCAATATGTCCCGGCATGGGTGCTGGACCCAATGGGATCATCATGGGGAGGTCCCAAAATGGGTCTTGGACACCAATAGGGGTCGTGAAGAGGACGGCCCCAGGTGGACCCTGGATCCCAAGGGAGACATCATGGGGAGGTCCCAAAATGGATTCTGAGCCCCAGTATGCCCCAGCATGGGTGCTGGACCTAATGGGATCATCATGGGAAGGTCCCAGAATAGGTCCTGGTCACCAATAGGGGTCATGAAGAGGATGACCCCATGGATCCCAATGAGGACATCATAGGGATGTCCCAAAATGGGTTCTGCGCCCTAGTATGTTCCCACCTGAGTGCTGGAACCCAATGGGGACATCATGGGAAGGTCCCAAAATAGGTCCTGGTCACCAACAGGGGTCATGAAGAGGATGACCCCATGGATCCCAATGGAACATCATAGGGATGTCCCAAAATGAGTTCTGGACCCCAGTATGTTCCTACGTGAGCGCTGGATCCCAACGGGATCATCATGTGGAGGTCCCAAAATGGGTCCCGGACACCAATAGGGGTCATGAAGAGGATGACCCGAAATGGACCCTGGATCCCAATGGGGACATCATAGGGATGTCCCAACATGGGCCTTGGACACCAGTATGTCCCCATGTGGCTGCTGGACCCCAATGGGACCATCATGGGAAGGTCCCAAAATGGGTCCTGGTCACCAGTAGGGGTCGTGAGGAGGATGACCCCATGGATCCCAATGCAGACATCATAGGGATGTCCCAAAATGGGTTCTGCACCCCAACATGTCCCCACGTGGCTGCTGAAACCCAATGGGACATCATGGGAAGGTCCCAAAACGGGTCCTGGTCACCAATAGAGGTCATGAAGAGAATGACCCCATGGATCCCAATGGGACCATCATAGGGATGTCCCAAAATGGGTCCTGGACCCCGCAGAAGGGTCCTGCCCCCCAAACCCTAAAGCCCGCAGCCCAGGACGCACCGGTGGAGCCCGGGGTGTAGATGGGTTTGTCGGTCTGCAGGAAGATGTGGCCGCTCTGCAGTGACACCAGCAGCACCTTCTCCAGGGTCACCTGCCCCACACGTGCCACCACCGAGACGAACTGCTTCCCCACCACCTGCGGCAGCAGCTTGACCGGCACCTGCGGGGACAGGGGACACCGGGTGACACCCGCGGTCACGGGGAGGGGGTTGGGGACGCCGTGGTCAAGGCAAGTCCTCAACGCCCTGAGGAGACTGACCCCAATGAGGACCCCAAAATAATGTCCCCAAAGATCCCCAGGTGACAAGCCCTGATGACCCCGAGGTGCTCGACCCCAAAGAGCCCGAGGCGACCAACCCTAATGACACCAAGAGGGACGTCCCCAAGGACCCTGGGTTGACCGTCCCCAAATGCTCCGCCGCGTTTTTCCCCAAAGACCCCGAGGTGACCGTCCCCAATCTTGCGGTGACGGTCCCCATGGATCCTTTATGGTTGCCCTCCCCCACCCCCGCCGGTCCCGCAGAGATTCTTCACTGTCTGCTATAGGATTGAGCCCTCCCTGGGGTGGAGCAATGGGGTTTGGTGTTGGGGTTGGGGTTGGGGTTATGGGGTTAGGGTTAGGGTTATCGGGTGAGGGTTAGGGTTATAGGGTTAGGGTTGGGGCTATGGGGTTAGGGTTGGGATTGTAGGGTTAGGGTTGGGGCTATGGGGTTAGGGTTGGGTTATAGGGTTAGGGTTGTAGGATTAGGGTTGGGATATAGGGTTAGGGTTAGGGT
>NW_018364558.1:76186-77918 GCF_002078875.1 Numida meleagris | reverse complement strand
ACGGAGGGGGGACGTGGGGCACCGCCGTCACCTCGTGGGGTGTTGGGGGGTGGGAGGGGCTGGGGCACCGTCCCTGGGTCCCCCACGGAGCAAGGTGGGTCGCTGTCCCCACACATCTGGGTCCAGTCTGGGTCACCAGGGTCGTGTCGCCGGCCCCACATATCGGCGTCCCCCGTGGGTCGCATGGGTCACACGCTGCCCCTGGGTGATGGGGTCCCCGGGTGACGATCCCGATGGCGCAGGGTCCCCGTGGCACCGGGGCGGGTCTCTGTCCCGGGACATCGGGTTCGCTTGGGGTCTTGGGTCACCGTCCCCAGACACCTGGGTCCATCCTGGGGCCGAGTCGCTGCCCCCCAAAAAGCGGCACCCCTCGTGGGCCACGTGGGTCACACGCTGACCCCAAACTCCTCGACCCCAAAGGACCACGATGCGTCCCCGAATCCGGACACCTCCATCCCAAAGGACCAGAATGGGTCCTCAAACCCCCACGTGCGAAACCCCATAGCCTGGCACCCATCCCTGCCCCATAGCTCCGTGCTCCCCACAACCTCCCTCTCCCCACACCCCCAGCAAGGCCGGTGGGGCCCCACAGAGGCCCCAGTGATGTCGCTTCCTCCCCACCCGCATCCCCCACATCCGGGCGCCCGTTCCCGTCGTCCCCTGCGATCCGTGGGGCGCAGGCGCAGCATCGCTCCCACCGCTTCCGGACCCCACAAATCCCCAGGCCCACCCCGGGCCCCGCGCCCACGGCTCTCCCACGGACCCGGGGGGTCCCGGAGACCACCGGGTCCCCCCCCAAAAGGTGGGTGCGGAGCGGGGAGGAACGCGTCGGGGTCTGCTCCCATCCGGACCCGGTGGTGGTGGTGGGAAGGGGAAGGTCGTGGCTGGTTCTTCCCACAGCTGCAAGGACCTGGCGCCTTTGTCCTGGGGGGGAGGAAGGAGCCCTTCTGCTGTGGGGTTCGCTCCAAGAAGGGATCCCACCACGATCCTACATCCACCAGCTCCATTCGGAGTGATCCCACCTGGACCCCATCTCCATCGGCTCCATCCGGAAGAAATCCCATCGCGATCCTACATCCATTGGCTCCTTCAATTTGGGATCCCACCAGGACCTCATCTCCATCGGCTTCTTCTGGAAGGGATCCCACCACGATCCTACATCCATCAGCTCCATTCAGAGTGATCCCACCAGGACCCCATCTCCATCAGCTCAACCCGGAAGGGATCCCACCAGGATCCTACGTCCATCAGCTCCTTCAATTTGGGATCCCATCGCAATCTCATCTCCATCGGCTCCTTCCAGAAGAGATCCCATCACCATCCTACATCCATCGGCCCCTTCAATTTGGGATCCCACCCCGATCTCACCTCCATCAGCTCCTCCCATCTGCGACCCCACCACAACCCCACGTCCTTCGGCTCCTTCCGGAAGGGATCCTGACTCCATCCTATATCCAGCGGAATGTTCCAGAAGTGACCACAATCCTATATCCACCGCATCCTTCCCAAAGTGACCAACCAGGACCCCATCTCCGTCAGCTCTTTCCATCTGTGACCCACCAGGACCCCATATCCACCCCATTCTTCCAGAAGTGACCCCACCAGGACCCAAACACCCACTGCCTCCGCCCCAGAGGGACCCACCAGGACCTCATCTCCATCATCTCCTTCCAGAATTGACCCACCACGACCCCGTATCCACTGTGTCCTTCCTGAAGTGACCCACCAGGAC
>NW_018364558.1:71847-73671 GCF_002078875.1 Numida meleagris | reverse complement strand
CCCCCATCCTGGTGACCCCCGTCTCTGTCCTCAGGTGATTGACACCTTGTCCACGCTGTCCTGGACCCCCATCGCACAGAGCAAAGGCTTCATGTGAGGGCGGGGGTCTCGTTCCCCAAATCCATGGGTCCCATGTCCCCATACCGATGGGTTCCAGGTTCCCAACCCTATGGGACTCAGGTCCTCAACCCCATAGGACCCATACCCCCAGCCCCATGGGATCTAGATCCCCCAATCCTATGGGACTCAAGTCCTCAACCCCACAGGTCCCGGGTCCCCAACACCATGGGATCCATGTCCCCTACACCACGGGACGCAGGTCCTCAACCCTATGGGACAGAGATCGCCCAACCCCATGAGTCCCATGTCCCCAACCCCATGGGATCAAGATCCCCCAACCCTATAGGGCTCAGGTCCCCAATCCCATGGGACTAAGGTCCCGAACCCCATGGGTCCCATGTCCCCAACACCATGAGATCTAGATCCCCCAACCTCCTGGGACCCAGATCCCACAACCCCATGGACCCATGTCCCGGCCCCATGGGATCTAGATCCCACAACCCCATGGGACTGAGGTCCCCAGCTCCATGGGTCCTATGCCCCCCAACACCATGGGACCCGCGTTCCCCAACCCCATAGGGACCAGAGCCTCAACCCCATGAGATCTAGGTCCTCAACCCCATGGGTCCCAGATCCCACAACCCCCTGAGTCCGTGATCCCAATCCCATAGAACCTGTGTCCCCCCAACCCCACGGACACATGTCCCTGGCCCCATGGGACCCAAGTCCCCACCCCCATAGGACCCAGATCCCACAACCCCATGGGATCCAGCTGTCCTGTTCCCATGGGACTGAGACCCCCAACCCCATGGGACCCGGGTCCCTGACCCCATAGGACTCAGACTGTGTCCCCCACACAGACCCTTCCCCACGGAGGACTGTGTTGGGGACGATGAAATCTACAGTGGTCTCTCAGACCTCATTGAGTGAGTGGGGCGGAGTGGGGGGAGTTGGGATCACTTTGTAGGATGTGGGGGATACTCGGGGTGCTTTTGGGGTTATCTTGGGGCAGTTTGTGGGGTTATTTTGGGGCAGTTTGTGGGGTTATTTTGGGGCAGTTTTTTTGTTGGGTTATTTTGTTGGGTTTGGAGGATACTTTGGGAGTGATTCGGCGTTTATTTTGAAGGGTTGGGGGGATATTTGGGACATTTGGGTGTTATTTTGTAGGCCTTGGGGACTATTTTGGGGGCATTTTGGGGTCCTTTTTAGGATTTGGAGTTATCTTGGAGGTTTTGGGGGGGATATTTTGGGGAGGTTTTGGGGTTGTCTGAGAGGATTTGGGAGTGCGTTATTTTGGGGTTATCTTGGAGGGTTTGAGGGATAGTTGGGATGGCATCGGGGTTATTTGGGGGCAGTTTGGGGGATTCTTTTGTAGGGTTTGGGGGATTTGGGGGTCGGTTTTGGGGGTGATTTTGCTGGGGGGGGGGAGATACCAACCTGTCCCCCGACAGCGACACAGTGGAGGACGACGATGACCTCTACGACTGCGTCGAGGCCGAAGAAGACGATGGGGACGACATCTACGAGGACCTCATGCGGGTGGACGTTCCCCCCTCCGCCGTGAGTGACCCCCACCTCCCCCCGCCCCAAAACCCGGGTGTGGGGTCCCCATCTTTGGGGTCACCCCCCCCCCGACGACACGGGTGTCCCCCCCCAGAGGGCGGAGGTGGACAGGCGGCACTGCTGCCTCCAGGAGCTGAGGCAGACGGAGGAGAAGTACACCGAGACCCTCGAGTCCATCTGCACGGTGGGGGATATGGGGTC
>NW_018364558.1:65571-67581 GCF_002078875.1 Numida meleagris | reverse complement strand
GGAGGGGGGGCAGGAGGGAGCAATGGCGGTTGGGGGGGGCAGTCCATCTAGGGACCATTTTGAGTCCAATTCCGGCTATTTTGGGTCCATTTCTGCTCATTTTGGGTCTGAATTCAGTTCCAATTTTGGATCGATTTTGGGTCAAGTTTTGCCCATTTTGGGTCTGATTTTGTTTCTATTTTGGGTCAGTTTTTGCCCATTTGTGGTCAGATTTCAAGCGTAATTTCGGGTCAGTTTTGGGTCCATTTCTGCCCAATTTGGGTCTGATTTCAGGTCCCAATTTTGGGATCTATTTTGGGTCAAGTTTGCCCATTTTGGGTCAACTTCTGCCCATTTGGGGTCTGAATTCAGGTCCAGTTTTGGGGTTATTTTGGGTCAATTTCTGCCCATTTTGGGTCTGCTTTCAGGTCCAATTTTGGGTCAATTTTGGGTCAAGTTTTGCCCATTTTGGGTCTGATTTCGGGTCTGATTTTGGGTCCATTTCTGCCCGTTTTGGGTCTGATTTTGGGTCACTCATGGCTCCATTTCGGGACTATTTTGAGTTAATTTCTGTCCGTTTGGGGTCTGATTTCAAGTGTAATTTTGGGTCAGTTTCTGCTCATTTTGGGTCTGGTTTCAGGTCCAATTTTGGGTCCATTTCTGCCCATTTTTACCCATTTTTTCTGATTTTCTTTCAATTTTGGGTCCATTTCTGCTCATCTGGGGTGCTGTCTCAGGCCCAATTTTGGGTCCATTTTGGGTCAATTTCTGCTCATTTGGGGTCTGATTTTGGGTTCAGTTTTGGGGCCTATTTTGGGTCAATTTCTGCCCATTTTGGGTCTGCTTTCAGGTCCAATTTTGGGTCTATTTTGGGTCGATTTCTGCCCATTTTGTGTCTGATTTCTGGCCTGATTTTGGGTCCATTTCTGCCCATTTGGGGTCCGATTTTGGGTCACTCATGGCTCCACTTTGGGTCAATTTTGGGTCAGTTTCTGCCCATTTTGGGTCTGATTTCAGGTCCGATTTTGGGTCCATTTCTGCTCATTTGGGGTGTGGTTTCAGGTCCAATTTTGGGTCCATTTTGGGTCCATTTCTGCCCATTTTGGGTCCAATTCTGGGTCACTCGTGGCTCCATTTTGGGTCCCAATGTGGGTTCCGTCTGTGGGGTGCGGTGCCGTCGTTTTGGGGTCACTTTGGGCGGATTTGGGTCCTGCAGGTTCCTGCTCTATGGCCGCTACTGCAGCCAAGTGGAGGCGGCCGCGAGGAGACTGGACCAGCTGGCGGCCGGCACCGACCTCCGCATGAAGCTGCAGGTGGGGATACTGGGAGCACTGGGAGCACTGGGAGCACTGGGAGCACTGGGAGGGGTGACTGGGCTGATACTGGGCGCACTGGGAAGGGTTAGTGGGCTGATACTGAGAGCACTGGGAGGGGTGACTGGGCTGATACTGGGAACACTGGGAAGGGATACTGGGCTGATACTGGGAGCACTGGGAGGGGTGACTGGGCTGATACTAGGAGCACTGGGAGCACTGGGAAGGGTTACTGGGCTGATACTGGGAACACTGGGAGCACTGGGAAGGATTACCGGGCTGATACTGGGAGCATTGGGAGAACTGGGAGGGGAGATTGGGCTGATACTGGGAGCACTGGGAGATCTAAAAGCACTGGGAGCACTGGGAGGGGTTACTGGGCTGATACTGGGAGCACTGGGAGGGGTTACTGGGCTGATACTGGGAGCACTGGGAGCACTGGGACTGGGAGGAGTGACTGGGCTGATACTGGGAGCACTGGGAGCACTGGGAGGGGTTATGGGGCTGATACTGGGAACACTGGGAGCACTGGGAGCACTGGGAGCACTGGGAGCACTGGGAGCACTGGGAGGGGTGACTGGGCTAATACTGGGAGCACTGGGAGCACTGGGAGGGGTTGCTAGGCTGATACTGGGAGCACTGGGAGCACTGGAAGGGGTGATGGCTAATACTGGGAGCACTGGGAGGGGTTGCTAGGCTGTTACTGGGAGCACTGGGA
>NW_018364558.1:62768-63857 GCF_002078875.1 Numida meleagris | reverse complement strand
GAAGGGGACACCTGGGTCCTTTTGGGGTAGGAGGGGACACCTGGGTCTTTAGGGGACAGCTGGGTCCTTTGGGGTGGGGGACACCTGGGCCCTTGCAGGGGTGGAGGGGACACCTGGGTCCCTTGGTGACAGAAGGGGACACCTGGGTCCTTTGGGGACAGGAGGGGACACCTGGGTCCTTTGGGATCACCTGGATCCTTCTGGGGAAGGAGGTGACACCTGGGTCCTTTGGGGTGGGGGACACCTGAGTCTTTTGGGGTGGGGGACATCTGGGTCTTTTGGGGGCAGAAGGTGACACCTGGGTCTTTTGGGGACATCTGGGTCCTTTGGGGACAGGAGGGGACACCTGGGTCCTTTGGGGACACTTGGGTCCTTTCAGGGGAGGAGGGGACACCTGGGTTCTTTGGGATGGAAGTGGTCACCTAGGTCCTTAGGGGTGGGGGACGCCTGGGTCCTCTGGGGACACTTGGGTCCTCCTGGGGTAGGAGGGGACACCAGGGTCTTTTGGGGACACCTGGTCCTTCAGGGGACACTTGGGTCCTTCTGAGGATGGAAGGGGACATCTGGGTCCTTTGGGGACAGCTGGGTCCTTCTGGGAATGGAGGTGACACCTGGGTCCTTTGGGGTGGGGGACACCTGGGTCCTTTCAGAGGTGGAGGGGACACCTGTGTCCCTTGGGGACAGGAGGGGTCACCTGGGTCCTTTGGGGTGGGGTATATCTGAGTCTTTTGGGGACATCTGTGTCCTTTCAGGAGTGGAGGGGACACCTGCGTCCTGTGGGGACATCTGGGTCCTTTTGGGATGGGGGACACCTGGGTCCTTTCAGGGGAGGAGGGGACATCAGGGTCTTTTGGTGGCAGAAGGTGACACCTGGGTCCTTAGGGGTGGGGGATGCCTGGGTCCTCTGGGGACACTTGGTCCTTTGGAGGACATCTGGGTTCCTTGGGGACAGAAGAGGACACCTGGGTCCTTTGGGGACACCTGGGTCCTTTGAGGGGTGGAGGTGACACCTGGGTCCTTTGGGGGCACCTGGGTCCTCTCGGGGTGGAGGTGACACCTGGGTCCTTTGGGGGCACCTGGGTCCTCTCG
>NW_018364558.1:58877-61448 GCF_002078875.1 Numida meleagris | reverse complement strand
CCCCGGTTCACCCCATTGATGTCCCCTGCAGCCCCAGTCCTTGGCGCAGTTCGGGCGCCCCAAAATCGATGGGGAACTGAAGGTGTGCAGCAGCGAGCGGCGCTCCAAGGCGGACAGGTGGGACAAGGGGACAGCGAGGGGACATGGGGACACCCATGGGGACACTAGTGGGAACGTTGAGGGAACACCATGGGGACATGGGGACACCCTTGGGGACACCAATAGGGATGTCATGGGAACACCATGGGGACGTGGGGACACAAGGACATGGGGACACCCATGGGGACACCAGTGGGAACATCATGGAGACACCATGGGGACATGGGGACATTCATGGGGACAGCAGTGGGAATGCTGAAGGAACACCATGGGGACATGGGGACACCCATGGGAACACCAGTGGGAACATAATGGGGACACCAAAGGGACATGGGGACACAAGGACAAGGGGACACCAATAGGGATGTCATGGGAACACCACGGGGACATGGGGACAGACATGAGGACATGGGGACACCAGTGGGAACGCTGAGGGAACACCAGGGGGACATGGGGACACCCTTGGGGGACACCAAAAGGAACATCATGGGGACACCAAGGAGACATGGGGACACAAGGACACGGGGACACAAGGATATGAGAACACCCGTGGGGACACCAGCAGGGACATCCTGGGAACACCACGGGGACACGTGGCCACCACCAGGGACACCCCAGAGATGCCCTGAGGTGTGGGGTGGCCCTTGGGGACCCGTCGCTGTCACTGTCCCCAGGTACGGATTCCTCCTGGACAAGGCCCTGATCATCTGCAAGCGCCGTGGGGACGCTTACGAGGCCAAGGACGTCGTGGACCTACAAAGCCACCAGCTGAGGGACAGCAGCCTTGGGCCCAGGGACGGCAAGAAGGTACCACGAGAACCAGGTGGCCACAAGTGTCCAGGTCCTTGGTGGCCCCAGTGGAGTCTGGTGGCCCAAAGTGTCTAGGGCTGGTGGCTACAAGTGTCTGGGTCCATGGTGGCCCCAAGTGTCCAGGTCTGGTGGTCCCAAATGTCAGGGTCCTTGGTGATCCCAAGTGTCCAGATCTGGTGGCCACGAGTGTCCAGATCCAGTGGCCCCAAGTGTCAGGGTCCTTGGTGGCCCCAGGTGTCCAGATCTGGTGGTCCCAAGTACCCAGGTCCTTGGTGGCCTCAAATGTCCAGATCTGGTGGCCTCAAGCCCACAGGTCCTTGGTGGTCCCATTGGAGCCTGGTGGCCCCAAGTAACCAGATCCAGTGGCCCCAAGTGTCAAGGTCCTTGGGGGTCTTAAGATCTTGGTGGCACCATTGAAGTCTGGTGGTCCCAAGTGTCCAGATCTGGTGGCCACGAGTGTCCAGATCCAGTGGCCCCAAGTGTCAGGGTCCTTGGTGGCCCCAGGTGTCTAGACCTGGTGGTCCCAAGTGTCCAGGTCCTTGGTGGCCCCATTGGAGTCTGGTGGCCCCAAGTGTCTGGGTCCTTGGTGGCCCCAGGTGTCCAGGTCTGGTGGTCCCAAGTACCCGGGTCCTTGGTGGCCTCAAATGTCCAGATCTGGTGGCCTCAAGCCCACAGGTCCTTGGTGGCCCCATTGAAGTCTGGTGGTCCCAAGTGACCAGATCCAGTGGCCCCAAGTGTCAAGGTCCTTGGTGGTCCCAAGTGTCCAGGTCTGGTGACTACAAGCATCCAGATCCAGTGGCCCCAAGTGTCATGGTCCTTGGTGGCCCCAGGTATCCAGGTCCTTGGTGGCCCTGAGTGTCCAGGTCTGGTGGCCCAAAGTGTCCAGATTTAGTGGCCCCAAGCACCCAGGTCCTTGGTGGCCCCAATGGAGACTGGTGGCCCCAAGTGTCAGGGTCCTTGGTGGCCCCATGTGTCCAGATCTCGTGGTCTCAAGCCCACAGGTCCTTGGTGGCCCTGTTGAAGTCTGGTGGCCTCAAGTGTCCAGGTCCTTGGTGGCCCCAAGTGTCCAGATCTGGTGGCCCCAAGTGTCTGGGTTCTTGGTGGTCCCAGTCATCCAGATCTGGTGGTCTCAGGCCCACAGGTCCTTGGTGGCCCCATTGGAGTCTGGTGGCCCCAAGTGTCCAGATCCAATGGCCTCAAGTGTCAGGGTCCCTGGAGACCCCAGGTATCCAGGTCCTTGGTGGTCTTAAGGGTCCAGATCTGGTGGCCCCAAGCACCCAGCTCTTGGTGGCCCCACTGAAACTCGGTGGCCACCCCACACGTCCGGTCACCGCTGACCCCCCCCCAACCCGTACCCGCAGTGGTCCCACACCTTCCTGCTCATCAACACGGCCGGGCTGCAGGGCTACGAGCTCTTCTTCAAGACGCGTGAGCTGAAGAAGAAGTGGCTGGAGCAGTTCGAGATGGCCCTGTAGGTGACCCCACACCTTTGGGACCGGGGGGATGTGCCCCACTGGGGGGGGCGTGGTTGGGCCCCCTCAGGACCCTCTCGTCCTTCTCCAGCTCCAACATCTTCCCGGAGCACGCCCTGGCGGATGGACACGACTTCCAGATGTTCTCCTTCGAGGACACCACATCCTGTAGGGCCTGCCAGATGCTGCT